>NC_089320.1:6526217-6826217 GCF_036669915.1 Pocillopora verrucosa | reverse complement strand
ACACAGGGATAACCTCTTAACTTCCTTTTCTAGAAGTATTTTCTTTTTAGTTTTATTTGTATATAATAGTTATCATCTGCTTCTGGAATAAATAAAGTATGTATGTATGTATGTATGTATGTGCAATCAGTAACCGATTTACTTTTACAGTTACAGTCGACTCCTGATGACTCGAACCTTCCCTAACTTGACATCGCGCGAACTCGAACCAAAATTGATCATGAAAGAAAGCATTCCCTAACACGTAGCCACTCTGACAGGGCAGACAAATGCCTTAGCATCGTCAAACACGACACAGCTGGTATACCAAATTTATCAGTTACACCGAGAACTCATAATTCCACTGTAGAATGACATTGCTTTTATTATCCCTTTATAAAGACTTAAGCGCTAAGGAAACTTGAGGAGTCACTTTTCTTCTCTCAGTGATTTTATTAATAGACTGTTGGCGGATTCCCATCTTTGTGGCGCTGAAATCAAGGTTCTTTTGTTGATAATACCTTTCAGACGTGACTTGAAATTGGATTTTGTCTCGGCGCCCAACATGATCTCCTCGGCAATTTCCAAAGCGGATGCCGGCTTTTTTCCCTCTGCATAACAAGTGATCGGTTTTTTACAGGACTTATTAACTTACGTATTGACCTCAGGAAGTTAAAACCCCTGAGACGTTATTGATCTCAAACATCCTGTTGAGAGAATCATTACTTTTTGTTGAGCCTGATTTTCTCTAGTGACGCAAGCACAAACGCAAGCATCACAACATTTATTTCATCGTTAAAAAGGCCCGATGCAAGCGTGAACACAAACGCAAGAATCAAAATGCTTCCTTTTCGTTGTGCTTGTATCTGTGCTAGTCGACGTTCGTTTTCACTCGGTGTAATTACCTAGCGCTTGAGCTTGCGCACTAATGAAAAGCAGGCTTAAAAGATCATATATGCTCCAAAAGCTTAACTGGTTTGACCATAACTTAAGCCAGTTCTTTCTTTTGAACTGCTGACACCCCTTGATTCACTCGACCATGGGTAACGCAAATTAAAATTACAAATCAAATTTGTGAGAAACGTCTACTTGAATCCTTTGGAGCGAGTCCATTATGACTGAAATGTATGAACTTCCTTGTGACCGGATCTTTTTGGCCAGTTGCGGAGAAAAATGATTGAATCGTTTGGCCTCCGAAGTCGTTGTATCCAAGGGCCTTCTTGGTTTTGAAAGTATCATCATTTTTAGTACGACAAGCCCCTTTGATTGCATCGATTGTGTCTTTATTTTGACGTGTTGAGAGGAGGTCAATCTTTGGACGTTAATTAGCCTGATCCGGTAACATGGGCTGATAGATAAAAGAAATTGGGGATTCCCCTTCTTTCAAGCGCAGTTTTATTTTTGTTTTCAAGATTTCGAGAATATTCGGGGTTGCGTAAATCAACGTCAAGTGTAGGTTATCGACAAACAAAAACTGATGATATTTCGAACGGAAAAACAATTTTAAAAAAAGCAGATGTAGATAAGATGGAAAAACCAGTCCCAGACACCCAACAGAAGGAAGGAAGGGACTAATCATAAAGTTTTTGCAGCTTAATTATTCATGACCAGATTAAATTTGAATCTTAAATTTTATCGTTTCTAAGAACTTATGAGCGTGTTATTTCGCCTTGTTTCGTGCTAATTCTGTTTTCGAAGTCCTACGTCACTAGACTTATTTTTGGAAATCTTTCCATTTTTGCGCTAGTTATCTTTAATTATCGGATATTTGTTTGGTTGGCTGGTCAACAGAGCGGTTACCATCATAACAGTTAGACAAGCCTTTTAAACTATTTTACTGATCTTTGTGCCATGGTAAGTGAAGAATAAATGGTAAGACGATTTTTTAACTTTTCGTTTAAACTCTGAAATTCCTTTTTTTCTTAATATTGTGTGGCCCTTTATCTGGCAAACGGCTTGTACGAAACATCTTGAGAATCTTTGCATACGTTGCAGTTAGCCTATATAATACCTGTTAGTTGGTCTTTGTACATTGACCGTAAGACGGTTTTTGGAATCTGCTTCCGAGAGTGAAAGTCACATGTAAACGATGGAATGATTATTCTTCCAACTCAGGAACTTCGATATTGACGAGGTCCCGTAAATCCAGCAAACGTGTAGTAGCAAGACCTTATTTAAATACAGTATGTATGTAGGTACTGATGTCTTTGAGTAGATTTTATACTTTGGGTAGGCTTATTTACTTCGATCTAACATCACAATTGTCAGAGTCATATGATTTGATACGGTGATATGAAAACTTGATTTAAAAGCTGAGTTTTCCGCTGGTATCTTAAAACAAGTTGGCAGAAGCCATAAGCGCTTAACAGACCCCAGTCATAACATATGAAAAAAAATACCCCCATCTGGCTAATAGGGAGAGCGAGTTTCTCCGAAATGTAAATCAATGATGTTAAATCTCTAAATTATCGCGACCGGCAGACAACCAAACACATAACACAGCTTAAAAAGGTTGTGTTTATACAGTAATGGTTTGAACCCGGGGGTAACATGTAATAGTGTAGTTTGATCGTCCGACTGAGTGTAGTCCCGAGAAGGACTGTTGTCGGTAGTGGTGACTGACGTTTCGACAACCTGAGCGGAAGTCATCATCGGAGTCAAGAGTTGACTCTGATGATGACTTCCGCTCAGATTGTCGAAACGTCAGTCACCACTACCGACAACAGTCCTTCTCAGGACTACACTCACACGGACGATCAAACTACACCATGACAAGGTTATGTTTATGTTAATCCGGTAACCAGATTGAACCGGCTCCTATAACTTTTATGTTCTTAGCAGGGGTGTCCAATTGTGATTCTATTGTTTTTTTTGTTTTAAATACTGTTCTGTACAAAAAATTAAGCTAAGTTACCGTGTTGGGCAAAATGTATGACCTTTCAAGTTTTCATTCCAGCCTGAGTATTTATTCGGGAGAATGTCTAGCCCGGATATAGAGACATTCACCTTCTTATATTGAACAGAATGAAACAGAGAAATGAATGATTTGGCGAAACCTCGGAAACCAAAACTGGAAGTCTTGGGAGATAATTGATTGAATCAAACATGATTTGCTAGTCAAAAGTAAAAAAACATGCAAAGTACAAAAATCCAATGTACGCACTCTCGTATCATAAAAGTGAGGTATCATTTATCGTTTTCTTTGAAATTCGCAATTATAATAAGTTATTGCAAAACTATTTTAATTACAATGCATGAAGAACTTTCAGCAACGGACTTGGAATGTAACAGAAAGATTGTTTGTCAGGGCCATTCCACGAAACGTTACGCAAAGGCTCATTTCCTCTTTCCTTTCTGCATGAGATCTGCGGACTGCATGAAACGGATGTGTACGGTGTGAGTTAAAGGCACACTACTATATGTGAAGTTTTCTGGGCAATAATCTTATCTCGAGAGCAATTTGGAATGGGTAAGCTCGAATTAATTTTTAAAAGATTAATAAAGCTCGCGATCCTCGAAGAATTCATGGGTCACGGCGGAAAAACGATTTTGTAAAGAGACATGTGGACTCGAGTGCGTAATAAACTCTTTCACCTTTTTGATTCACCGCCATTCGTCAATTACCAGATAGTAAGCAGTAAGCTTCTCTAGTGAACAGAAACCTAAGTATTTGGCTGGATGCCCAGGGAATGTTAACTACTTACGTAGCTACAAGCTACTATTTTAAGTACATCACGCAATGAATTTCAAATTTCGGCGCGAAAGTCGTTACCTTGTTCTAATACATTACAGGTTCTAGAGTCTGCGCCAGCATGTCGTACGATGGCCACTTCTTCCTAGCTGATGATTTCTCTATGGTAGATATCAATGATGATTTCTTAAGCTTTGTATTTGTAAAATTTGTATCTTATTTGCGTTGATATTTCACAAAGTACATCTTCAAACACATGCTTACATGTATAGGAGTGTAACACATTTGGCGCCAATTTACCCTTGGTTTTACATTGGAACATGTGCTGTAGATTTTTTAACAAACTTTTGCTGTGTGATCTTTCTTAATTAGTGAGATGTACCTGTACTGGGCTGGAAGCCGCTGATGAGTTTTGAGAAAACGGATAAAACGAGGTAATAGACTTTTAAAAATCTGCAACAGACACTTACAATAGTGTTTAGTAATTTTTTCTGACTTATCATTCTGCGTATGTTTCCGTGATTGCTTTCGTAAAACATGTTATGAGAAAGTTCACTTATAAGTATTTTACAAGCGAGTGATCATCTTCAGTTTTATGTCCGCTCGTGAACCTTGCATGTGGTGTAAGTAATTCTGTAATTTGCACTTGTGTGGATTTAATGAATCAATGTATCGGCTAAGTGAAAGAAAAATTGCGCCTTTAAGCGATAAAATCCAAACCTGTTATTTAAAAAATGATCCAGCGCTGAAGCTGTGCTGTTTTAATCGTCAATTTACGGAGTGAAATGCATGACATGACACTCAACTTTAAGCGTGACTTGAGTGTATCTTACAGGGTGAAACTGTGTATCTGAAAAGAAATTAAAGAAGATGCTCTGTACGATTGTCCAAAAAATACCCTAAATAGTCCATCAGTCCAGGGGTCCAATGGTCCAGTCTATATTTTACCTATGCTGTGGAGGCATAGATTAAATCATAAAATGATTGATTAGCGTAATAATTGTTCACGATCCACAGCCCATTGATCAGACTCAGTGACTTGATTAAATAAAGACACAATTAGTAAATCGCATAATTACGTCCGATCTAAGTAGGAATCAGCGGGCTTATGTTCTTAAACTTTATAGTACTCTGTGAGGGGTTCTCTTTCCTTCTCAAACAAGAACATCTGAGAGCTTTTCGCTCGGTTTCTAGTTATGTCCTGTCAACTGATCTAAATGCAAACAAACTCAGGAGTGATGGTTGACATGGGGTGACGGAATGTACATAAGAGTAATAATGTTGCCCAGACATCTATATCCATTTCACTTCCACAACCAACGGGCTCGTTACCAACGTCACGTAACAACTGACTAGTGGGAGTCAAATCGTGGACGGGCTCGAACAAAGAAACTTGCCCATGTGTTTGTTCGTCAAATACGAGTTCAATCAACTCTAACTCTTTCGTAAAAACATGTCGTTTTCCTAGCGGCTTGAACAGAAAATTATTTCTCCTTCAGGCCTTTTTTGTTTTTTTCATTTAACGGGGGAGACAACTTGACCAAAGGCCACCCGAAATGTTATTCTGAAGTCGTGGATTTGTGGAACGTTCGTTTAAGGACCTCTCAGTATTAATCACGGGGGTGGGGGGGGGGGGGGGAGGTTGGTTGATTGGCAATCAATTTTCTAAAGTCCTCCTTTATACTCCGTTTTAACAACTAATCTCTCAATGACTATTCTCCTAATACATAGAAAGGAAAAAGATCATAGCGGACTCTGTCAAGGATCGGTTTACTTCATGTTTTCATTTTTGTCCGACTGTTTAAAACAAGAATGAATGTTATATTATGGTGAAGCAAAGTAATCTGTAGATAAACTTTACAGACATTGATATCATCGTCACCGTCATTTAAGTTAAAGAAACTTTCTCCGAATGAACCAGCTGTTTTCTCTATCCTATCTATCCTTCTATTTACAAAATGATCTCCTTTCTATTGTAAGCCGCTTTGCTATTCAACCAAGAATCACTACAGTTGTTGATTAAAATAAAGCCCTAACCTCTTTGGACAACAGAAATCTTAGAAAAGCTTTGGACGAACTTGAGAATTTAAAAGCATTTTGTGAAACAAAATTACACCAAAACTAGGGACTGTTAACCTGCATTTTTTTGAAAATCCGTTTAGTTTGTTCGATGCTTGAAGTCTCTAATGGGACCACGATATTTATTGATAGTAAGATTTCGACCTTGCAAGGGCTGAAGGAACTTGTTGATATTAGTACAAACTTTTCGTTAGACTTCTCAGTCACAATTGTGGAGACTGTGGCCGACATTCACCCTTATCAACCCTGAAGGTAATCTTGACCTTGTCTGCAGCTATTTCTCCTAGCTTGTGCCGATTGTTCGCGAAAGATGTGGTACAGATCACCCAACATTTGCTTCTTATTCTGTCAAAACAAGGCCTTTTTTTCCTCCACTTGGAAAACTTCGCACGTTCCAGGTAATGTTTTACCGATGCATTAGAGATTTTTACCGGAACTTTTGGTGCTATTCACCCCGATGTTCTTCAATGCAATGCAAGTCTTGCGAGGCTAGAATGGCTCGATGGATGTGAATGAAAATCTTTAGCGCACGGCCAGACAGTTCTGGAAAATGTGGAAAGGATTTGCCAAGTCTCATTTGAGTGCCAATTAAAGCCAAAATTCATTAAATTGTCTTCACAAAGTGGAAGAACACCAAGAAACCCGATGTTGATCATAAAGAACAAGTAAAACTTGAAACTCTGGTTTCTGAGTTTGCTATAGAAATAACCAGGGTTCTCAACCAGCATCAACCGACTGATCTCCGGAATTGTCCGGGAACACTCTTAGAAAGTGATGATTTTGTGGATTCTTCCATCTCCAAGGACTTATATGGAAAGCTGAGCTTTAACTAGTTCAAAGCTGGTCTTTGTTTGTTTAACGTTAGAGTGGATCAAAGTGTCGCTTTTCTCTTTCTCTCGTGTGCAAGTATGTTTTATGATCATTTGGATTGTTCTGAAGTCCTTTTACTGAAAGTGATTTTTGTTGTGTGTCATCTCAAATCTAAGACGTGTCAAACCTTCCCCAAAGTTCAAAAGAGATTAAAAAATGAATTCGGACGTTTGAAGAACTTCATTGAGGATAAAGCGAAGAGATTTGATAAACCGGAAAGCAAAACTATATTTTTGACGAAAATACAAACTTGATGATTGCTCTGGCAGTAATCCTTCAGTCGTTTTTAGAAATGGAAGTGTATGAGATGATAGCTGATGTCCATAGTTTATTTTCTTTCCTGTCAAACCAACAGTCTCCACAGGTAACTTATGTAGTTCTCGTTGAAGAGCTTCAGTTTGCGTTTTTTAGTTCAAACATACAATGTCTTGGCAAACAAGTTATGCACGACCTGATTTTTTCGACGCCTCTTAGGGTGATGAACAATCGAAAAGTCATTAACGAAAATGATGCAGATATTCCCTGTAACTCTCAAAGTAAGGAGCTTACAAAATCTTTACATATAGATGACAACTTTGGAAAAAGGAAATCGAGGCAAATTTTCAAAACTTTGGCACTCAAAACTGATAATACGCAGTGGAAAGGATCTAGAGTGGAGTGTCAAATATCTCGTGGAGTTGATATTTCAGCACTAAATGAAATAAAGATGTGGAGTATAAATGCAGTAGAAGACAATCTGCCTCACTTGATCTTATGCAGCCATCAGAGCATAGAATTGAAAACACAATATTTAATAGAACGGGAACTCCTAGCTTCTGCGGAAAGCATTCTTTCTTCGATTTCTGGTGATTTTCCCTTTTGCCATTCGTGCTATCGGCAGCTAAGAATGGTTCAGAATCTGAGACTCAATCTCCGGTTCTCGTCAAGACAAAAAACACTTGTGAAGGAAGCCAAGCGTTTACCTTCCAAGACAAAGTAATTGCGAATTTTCTATTCGCAAAGCTTCTAAAGCAAATTTTAACCAATGAAGACGAGCTTGGTGCAGTTGTGAACGTGGTAGTCAAAGACAGCAAGCTCGTGTTGAAAATCCAAGGTCCACCCATAGTGCAAATAATAATTCAGTGCCATGAAGACACCATCAAAGTGAAAACCCACTTGATTCACTATTCTCAAAGCCGTAGAAAAGTTGAGATTGTCCGAGAAGAAGTTCCACCGTGCAATTGTTCTCTTATTGAGACAGTCATCGCTGAAAAAATGGAAAAGTATGCTCGTAGTTTTGGCATTCATTTCGAGACAAAAAATGATAATGCCTGGTGTATTGCGCCACATCTGAGAGGAAACGCAAGGGGTATTTCAAAGAGAGTAAGTGTTTTGAAAGTTGTATGCATCACTGTGGGCATGAAACTTGTTCTTCAACCATGATGATGAATCCTTATTATGCAACGATTCATCTACTAAATGCAAAGTCCAGCTTACAAATATAACAAAATAAAAAATATGACAAAGTCAGAGTGAGAATTTTTCTAAGCTAACTTCAGGGATTTATGCATTACATTGAAGAAATCTAAAATCTGGTTGTCTTTCAAATTAAAGAACAGCTTCATTTAGCCTTAAATCCCATAGCTGGATCAGAAGTTAATTTTTGGCTATCGTTATAGTTTTTTATTCGTTCTGTTCTTAGGAGCATCAGCCGCTATAAATGCAGATTAAAGCCGACCGTCCAGGCCGTATTTCTCCTACAACCTTGCTTTCCAGACAGTCGTTCCTGTCGGAATCATCGACACAAACAGATTCCTTGAGTATTCCCTCAACATGTGATTTTAGTACTCAAACAGAGCTCAGTGACTCTGATGAGTCTGAAAATCTGGTGGAGCCTCATCATCCAGTGAAGTAAGTGCATCACCATTATTACCTCCATCGTCATCGTCATCGTCATCATCATCTTCATCATCGTCATTTTCATCTTCATCTTCATCATCATCATCCTCCGGTGAAGAAGGTACTGATGAGGTCTCCAGAAGGTCAAGGTCAGAGCCAGCAGAGAAAGGTAAATCATCAATGAATTCCGTCTATTCGTGTGGTTTAGAATTGAAGAAAGGCGAGAGAGAAGTTCCAAACCTTACCAATTCAGAGGAAGAAAGATCTAGCATGGCTTATCTCAGTGTTTCAGAGTTCAACTAAAGTGGCAACGATGTAGAGGAAGGACAGACAAATCAACCGACGCTCGTTCCGCCATTAACCTTGAAGGCTCAGACGGATGGAAAATTACGCGAGAATAAAGAAAACCTTGAGAACTGTATTCAAATCAATGATTGGCCAAGGCATTCTACGGATGATGAAGTTGATGGTGCGATGAAAAATGTTTCGTGTGAAGGTTCTGCACTCCAAAATTGTCATCCTTGTTATTCCTCAACGGGATCTGCTGAACCAACTTTTCAAGGGGAAGGTGGTGTAACGGACAACCTTCCACGAATTACAGACCAGATGGAGCGTCATGGTGGTGTCGCTGCCTCAATCCGTTGGTGCAATGACGCCACGGATGAAAACCGAAGGAATAGGGAACGTAAAGTCGATTCGAAACCACTAAAAGTTTCTCAAGAGAGGAAAAACAAGAATCAAGAGTATCTATCAGAAAGAAGTCACAACAGAAGGCCTGAGGAATTTCTAGGCTTAAAGGGTGGAGGACAAGATCCATCTTTCTCTAACAGGGGCTGAGGTTACGAGAATCGCGAATCGGTCACTTACTGGAACGACAAGGACGCAAGGCCTGAGATTAGACCACTAGATGACATGCGAAACACCATAGATAAAAAAGAATCAAATTTCTTTAGTATAAGGTCTTGCTTCCTTGCTCGTCACTCAGATGACAGTAGCATTACCACTCCTATCGACGACATGGGGATTATAGCGAAAAACGCCAATGGAGGGCCCTCTAACACTTTTTCAAGGCATCAAAAATCATCTTGTTTCACTAATGAGCAAGGCTATGGAGCCACTTATTCCTTTCGAGCCCCATCGTTTCGTTTCGTTCTGAAAGTTCAAAAGTATCCGCTAAAGCACAAGGTCCAAACCCTTATGGCTCCTTCGATCCTAACCCTACAGTTTGGGATCTACCAGTGCTTGTTCGTCCTCTACTTTCTCTTCCCTGCAACGGATCGGAGCATCTCCAAACCCTTGCCTGCGATGAACCGCGAATTGCAGTGATACCTCTGCATGCTTTGATCAATGGTGGCACGCCTTTGGTGCAAACACACCCTTCACCACAACAGAGAAAAGTCAAGGATCAACGTACTGATCCTGAAGTACAACGGAAGAGAAACTATAATTTTAAAGAGACGAATGACTTCACAGGTGGTGTAACGGACAACCACTTCAATTACACAAGGCCTGGTCTTCCCTGAAATGGAAATATCCGCTCTACCACAAGCAGCCATGAACAGAAATCTAACATGGGAAACAAGAACACTTGCAGATCAGGACACTGCTAACCAAGGGCCACTAGGTGTCTTGAACGAAACTTCGTCTCTGTCAAATGATGATTCCTTAGCTGACCTAGAGTGACGAGTGGCCGAAACTTGTTCTCTTGTCGAAAAAACCTTGAAAAAAAAAGGGAAGTAAAAGAAAAGGCAATGAAGGAAAAAGAACGAAGAAAAAAAGAAGAGCGGACCAGGAAAGAACTACAAGCACTTGAAAGAAGAGAAAGGGAGGCAAGTGAAACAAGACAAACGGAACGCAAGAATGATAGAGAAGAAGTCAGCGACCCGATGAGTGGTGGAGAAGAAACACCTACGCAAATCTCAACTGGTGCCGAGGGTCGACAATGGCTCTGTGAACATTATAAGCGGCTCTGCCGTGTCAAGTTCCCATGCTGTGGAAAGTTCTTTCCCTGTCATCGTTGTCATAGCAACTTTGGGTGTCCAAATAATAATTCCAAAGCAAGAGAGGCGTGTTATGTTGAGTGCTCGGTTTGTAGCCGTCAACAAGAGGTATTTAGGCCTATCATTTATTTAAAATTTCATAAATGTGAAAATGGAGAAGTTACATTTAGACTATATGCGATTTGCTTTTAATGCTTTCTTAATTTTTAAGATCAACCACGACGCCCAAACCTGTGCTAGATGTAAAACAAAGTGCTCGGCATATTTCTGCTCTAAGTGTAAACACTTCACGGGCACAGACAAAAATCCATTTCACTGCACAAAATGTGGTATCTGCCGGTAGGTGAAACAATATTCACGACGAAATTCCTTGGTTTTTTTGTTTGTTTCATAATGTTCCTGTTTTCCAAAAAGTAAGGAAGTAATTGGCCCACTTCAATGCCAATTGTTACCGTATGAATGGAAAAAAAATTCTGGCGCTAGCCTCACGCGAGAGCAACGCTTAATAGGAGAAAGAGACGCTCTGATCGTACGCACATGAAAGATACCACTTCCAGCGTTTTTTCATCCGTCTTTGGGAAATCATGATGAAAAAATATTGAGCAGTGCTGAAAGCTAGTTTTTGTTTCCTCATAGGCATCAGGTGTCCTTTCATTAGATTGAATCGAGTAGAAATGTAGGGTTTTCACTTTGCATTAGAAATTCATTTTTTTACGAGTCATCTTAAGGTTTGCTCGAGTACTTACCTGCGAAGTGATGTTCCTGTTTTCGTTTCAGAATCTTCAAAGACCGCTCCTTCCACTGTGATGTGTGTAACGTCTGTCTGGACAAACGACTGGAAGGAAGACATTCTTGCCGAGAAAATTCAGGACATGATGAGTGCTGCATCTGTTTGGAGGTAATGACTTACTCTTCGCACTAACACGGCGTTGCTGCAAAACTTCCAGAGGAAGGGATTTCTCTGTCTTGTTCGTTTCGCTTCGTTTCTTGTTTGTCGCGTCTACTTGTTAGATGATTGTTGGTGTTTGTGGATTTCGTCATCCGTTGTACTGTATAATTAATATTTTGTGTTCTGATATCGTTGTGAAACATTGCGTCATTTTTTTGTGTTCTATCGATAAATTTAGCTATGTAGGTCATTGTTTATGCTCGATTAATATAAAGCAGCTGCATAGTTTTCACAGCCGTTAAGTCTGTATTCCAATAAGTTAAATGTCTTATCGTATCATTTATATATATATTGGAACGTTTTCCTATCTGCTGGAGTAGGAGTATGGATTTCAAAAAAGCTGTCTAAAGGCACCCGTGACACTGGTTTCACAATAAATCAGCTCTGCAAGAGGAAATATTAGCCAATAGCTTTTCCCCTTTTGTTGTAATTATAGCCTTGTTATCGACAATGAATGTAAAATCTTGTAAATGCAATGTTTGAGTCACAAATCTAGCGACAGACTAATTAAGACAGCACTTGAGGTTTTCTTAGCAAGGTTCTGTGTACAAAAGAAAGTGTTTTAATAGAATTATTGGAAAAATAAATAATTGTAAAAAAGTTAAACTGACAGATAACACCTATTAATACTTCTACTTAATGGACGTGTGAAACATTTATTTTCAGGACGTGTTCAGCGGTTGTCAAATCCTGCCATGCTCACATAAGGTTTATAGAGAGTGTGCCATTGCAATGATTCCGAATGGCGTGTAAATATGCTCAAAAAGACATGATTTTTTATGAGTTAACTAACATAACGAAGAACGCTTTAATGCTTCCCCCTTTTGACGGTATCTAGTCAAAATTCTGAATTGGATTTGAATGTGGAGTTGTGGCGGTGGCTGTAGGGGTCATTTGCCTGACTCTGTCTCTCTCGACTTCTGGCTGCGTGAACTGGAGTGTCAAAATCAATCATTGTTTTTTGCGTCTTCTTTCCTTTGAAGGAACTTGTCTTTGTTTCAAATGAATCCCACATTGGTTTGTGATGTTAACTTCTGACTGCTGATGTGAGTAGCTGGGTTTTGGTCTAATGACACTGAGAGAAAAGCTCTCTTTGCATGCAGCCTAGGAACACTTCTAAATCCACAGCAATGCTAGGTCGATTGTGAGCTTTGCAGTTTCCTTTAGTTTTACTCGTGATTTTACGGTGATCTTGACTTGAATATTCTCGTGCTTAATTAAAACAAGTTTACGTTGCATTTACCTGAATTATTCCCTTTACATTTGCAGTCGCAGCTGCCCAATTTGTCGCCATCCTCTATACAGTCAGACAAATGGCAGTGAGTGAATGACAACATCCATCCCAGGCCCTTCTCTTCTCGCCTCGTTGATGGAATGGAGAGGACCCTGGGGATGGAGTCTAAAGGAAGACTTTTTATTTCCTTTTGATAATTTTTAGGTGTTCAGATTTTTGAGACTTTAAGCATAAATTCTATAACAGCTTTAGTAGTAAAATTCCTTGGAGTTGTCTGATCGTCTGGGCACTACCCACTCAGGACTTTTCAGCCTAGACGATCAGACTACACAATCAAATTAATCTTGCTCTGAGTTTTAATTATTTCCTGTTTTACCCTCAGTTTTAGTGTGATTGATCGGTACGTTTTTGTATTAGACTGAAATTTCCAATTCGAACAAAATTAATGTAGTAGGTTTAGGTGTGTTATGCATGTGCGGGTGATATGTGGGTCTCCATAACCAAACTATCAAAACGTTATCACTAGTTGTCAAATATTTAGTTTTTTACCAATAACCCAGAATTTAGAGTGGTAAAATTAAATAACTCGTCGATGATGATCTTAAACTTCACGTAAAGAACGCCTGGTTTAAGATTTCTTAGACATATGTATTCAGGACATTGAGTTGCTTTGGTAATGAACGATACCGCCAACTCGAAGAAAATCGACCACATCTTTTCTGTCATTTACTATCAGGCTACTTGAAGTTCCGTCAATTCGAACAAGTTTTACTTATACTTTACCTTGGCTAACATTTATCCTGATGAGTCGAACTTTATTGAAGTAACAAATTAGGTCAATAAAGCTGATCGACACTTTCTTATCTTTAGTTGCGATCATGAAAAATGTTTCATGACAATTTTTTTTGCCATTCGACATTTTCCATCTTCTTCAAAGAGATAGAATGAAATTCTGTGTCCGCGGAACATGTGAATTAGGCCTCCTTCGGTAGCCAGGGTACACTGATAATTGGTAACACAGTCTTTGTCTTCGGAGAAAAACTAAAATGTTATAGAGTGATACGATTCTACCATAATGTTATCGGTGCAATAGCTCAATGATATTACATCAGAACAAAGTATTCTTGTGTTAAAAGTTAAGGTACGCCACGCAATCATTTGAAATGCGGAAAATGTTTTCATTTGCTTAGTTAGCAATATTTCTGGCTGTTATAGCAATTAAAACGCAAACGCACAGATAGTGTAGGAGACGACTAAAAGAGCAATGTCAAGAAGACATGGTAAAGTCATTCTTGTCTTTTGTTTTTCTATAGCAGGTGATGTCAAGAATTGGAAACGCAAAAAAAGAATTTGATAGCTTATTATTTAAAACATAATCCAAGTTTACTTTGGCAAGTGCGTTCAAATTGCTCTTCAACCCATTAAAGAATAAGATTACATGCTGGAGTGAGTCAGCTGAACTTCCATTAATACTTTGCTGAGAGAATGTTTTTCTTATAATCCACTTTCCAACTCAGTTGTGCGCACTGCTCGATATATAGGCGGTCCACGTTTGTGGTACACTGTCATTTCAGCACGGCCATAAATGCTGCATATGGTTGCCATAATTATTTTCAAGTGACGCTTAAGTACCGTAACGTGGAAAAAGATGACGTTCAATTTTTTTTTCTACTAAGGTAAGTATATATCACTCAGTCTGGTTCGCCTAGTCAGAGGTCGTTGAATTCATGGGTTGCTTACAAAAGCAGCGAGTCTCATAAAATCGTATTTATAGTCAAGCATAATGTTGAGTTTGAACACTTAGTGGCACAGTCCTTTCTTTAACCAACGCCAAAATAATAGCTTTAAGGCACGAGTTCAGCGCAAACTTTTTCATTCAAATAAAGTACTAGAGAGCAAGTTAGAATCTGTGCGATTTTAGGGGATTCAAACCAAGCACATGCTGACATGCATGCTGACATGCTGATTTTCTTTTGGGTAAGAAAAGGAGGAAGAGGGCAGAAGGGACTGAGATTTTAGTTTTCATTACCACTCGAAAGTTAGGTTTTTTTTTAATTGAATTGAATTTTTGTATTCCATTTCTCTTCCCCCAAATGTTGTAACCTGAAACCGATCAGAAATCACGAAGGACTACTCTCAACGGTTGTGTCTATTTCCACGACGGAGGAACGAAAAGTCATTTAAGGAGGTTCCATAGGGTTCTTTCTCAATGTTGGCGCGCGCGCCAGCGTGATTTTTCTAGAAAAATTTTATGTTTCCGCTTTTCAAGGTCACTGAAAGCCTTCAAAAGGCAATGAGCAAGGTTCGCTCTATCGTTCGCTGTAGTAAATATCATCAAAATGATTTTCGCTATTAAACTAAGGCTCGACGAAGGGAGGCGCTCACCAGTGATAATTTGGCTTTGCCTTTGATTTTCTTCAATTTGCTTCGGTGACATCTCTCAAAATTTTCACAATTTGTGAATATTGTCCTACCGGTCATTTAAAAGCCGAAAAAAATAATGGTTATGTCACGTTGCTGTACAAAGAATGCTTTAGAACATTGTATGACCTTTTGTTTTCTTAAAATGTAGCCTTGTTTCGTTTTGATTGTGTGATTATAAGATATACTTTTTTGGCAAGCCGCTCAAAGAGTTATTTCAGTTTAGTTTCCTTTACGTCATAGAAGTGTATTAGGCCTTTTTTCACGCGAACATCTTAGTTTTAAGGAGCTGTCTCTGGGGCAAAGATTAGTCTTAAAGGAGTCTTTCGGAGTCTTTTTTTACAACTTTGAGTTTTCTCATCCCCGGAGCCAAGATCAGAAGTAAGTCACGATCGTTAGTTGTGTTATCTGTCGTCAGATTTGCAGTTTAGCTCGTTTCCTTAGCTTAGACAGATCGTGCATTCCTTTTTAGTTTCACCGCAAGTGTTGTAACAAGTCGTCTAGCCTGATTACATGATTTAGTCCAATAAACGTGTGTAAATTCTGCTGTTCGTCCCGTACTTCACCGTGGTTGACCTGGCGGACCCAATTACGCTGCACCCCGTTTCTGCCGTGCTGGGAACGCGACAGTTACAATGGCAGTTTCCTTGCTATATGCAATTTTGTGTTTTCTTCCTCTATCTCAATTTTATCAACAGGCACTAGGAAGAGCACAAATATGTTTGACAGTCCTGCAAAGCTTAGGAAATTCCACCAAAGGAAACGCGATGAATCGTGCTCGAAAGATCCCTGTTTTCTTTATAACAAAACATTACGTAATGGAACAGATCTTCGCCATGAGCATGCTTAGACCTTCTTAGTCTGAGCATGCTTAGACTTTCGAATCTGTCGCCTTTCGGCAAACTTTCCGCGGTGTTTTCTTTTCTATTGACCTCTTTTTCAGGCGTAGCTAGAGGGCCTATGAATATTACGGGTGCAGTTGCTGGAAACCCTAGATTCCATCCTATAAAAACTGTATTGTGTTAAAATGTTTTTAACATACCTTTTCAGATAACAATCGTGCAATCGTATCGAGCCGCCATGTTTGTTTTATAAGTTGACATTCTTTTTGCTCTTGTTATGTTCGCACCCGGATCTCGCGCGGTCAAACAACACTATGGAGCCTCCTTATATCAAAAAAGCTGCTTTTGCTTATGACGGTAATCTCTTCGGTGGTTGCGCATATGTAACGCTTCAACGCGTTTGAGATCGTGGAAAGAGTGAAAGAAGCTGAAGAAGACCTTGATAAATGCTTTGTTGTCTACCGTTGGTAAATTAAAATAATTCGAATAATTGGAAAGTCAGTTTGCCTACGAGATGAACGGTTTTGATACCCATTCCTCAGCTTATGAACTGAATCACTCACAGATCAAATTCATTTCCTTGTCTTCATAGTCTCGAATAAGATCGTGTCAATCGTGTCAGTTCTTCCTTTAGTGCTGAAATGTGTCGTGGCGGAATGAGGAGCTTCTGTTCATCAAAGATGCTGTCGCTGTCTAGCAAAGAACTCAGTCTAGCGATAATAGCTTTTTCAAATCACGAAGGTATATCAAACACATCTCCTTTATTTCGAGAAAACCTAGAGTGGCCCATTTTCCTCAGGTAAGCGGAATTTATCACGTTAAAGATGCAGCCACTGCCGAATTACCGTCAGTTTACAACTGAAAGTGCTTGTTATAGCCAAATTTAAACTTATTCAACTAAAATGAAAAATTCCTTCGTGCAATATCGTAAAATCATAACAGTGGTTGTCACAGCAAACATCAGAATATTGCGCGTATTAAATATGAAGAGCAAACTGTCACAGCAAACGAACAGTGGAAGAATGTGATTGTTTTTAAAGTTTCAGTGTTGTGACCTCTGTTCGTAGTAATATTAACCTTGATTTACTATTTACGACGAACCCAACGTTGATTACGAATCTTCCTCAAGACTAAACATAAACGACTTAACCAATACTTCCCCTTGCGGCGACAGGAACTAAGTAGAAAGATTTGCCTCATTTCACTAACACAAGGAAGTAAATCGCGATTAAAATGCAAATTTGAGTTATTCAAAATGAGGAACTCAAGCATTCCGTTGTCTTAAACTTCCTAAAAGATTAAAACGGCACAGATCGATTTAGAGGCAGTTCAGGCTTTAAGTCGCATTCATCACTATATTTTTATATTTGATTTGAACAGGCTCGTGAAAGGAACTTAGTCTGATTTCTTCTGTTGTTCAGAACTGCGAGTCCAAAAGTAGACACTGACTCAGTAATATTCCTATGTTTATAAGGCCTTTAAAATGCACATCATAAATCATGAACACCTCTCTATCCCGCTTATTCATAAACGCGTAAAATATAGCGATTTGAACCGACGTTTCGGAGTCTTCATGACGCCATTGTCAAGGTAAATGTTTGGATAATGAATTCTGCGAGTATTAATAACTGCTATAAATTTACGTGATAAAGAATGCGAGATTAAATTACAGAAATACTTTAACACGGATTGAGTCGGATTGCACGTTCAGTGTTGGTTTTAGTTCTCTGATGAATAACATCTCGTGCAGGAAGCAATCGAGTTTATTTCTGCATTCTTTAGAACATCGAAGTGCCTCAGCAGGTCTTCAGGGACCTCGCCTTGTTTGTCTTGGTAGTGTCTATATATCGAAGATGACCGTTGTTTATGTCCGCCCACACTTACGTGTAAGTGTCCGCGCGTATAACCCACATAACTTACATCACACAGGTTACATTGAAAACGATAAACAACGCGTTGTTGGTTTACGATCTGTGGCTTTTTCTCTTCAACTTAGGTCTTGATTGATTTTACGGCTTACGAACACAGGTTGGACTGTTGTCTGTACTTTCAGGCTGAGGTCCTTGAGTTGTTTCTTGACATAATTTGCTGATTCTTGGCCCTTCAGCTTTCATCGAGCCATTTAACAAGAGCGAAGTTTTATGTGTGCGTTGCTGGTAATATAAGACACATAGCTAACCGTTCTGTATGGGTTTTGATGGAAACTTTAGATAATATTCGTACAAACTCGGACTTGTCCATCACCACTGTTCGATGTTGCACTGTGACGAATCTCTTTCTAACTATTTTTGGAAAAATAGGCAGTCTGGGTTTAACAAATTTAGCTTCTCTTTTCGTCGTAGGTCGCTTATTTAAAAGATAATATGCTCTCTCTTCGAATAAAATTCTCTTCCTTGAAGTTTCCACTATGTGCAGATCACACCTATTTAGATATTTCTGCAGCGAAAAGTTATTATGCGCCGGAGACGCCTTTCGTAGTGTCACGGCAAATACTGCAAAATTATATCTTCAGAACTTCTTGGCATACTTCGCTGATTTAAACGGTAAAAATTTCTTACCTTAAAGAAAAACAAAAACATCTTTCCTCTGATGCATTGATCATTCCTTTTGAGTCTATTAAGAGCTAATGTCAGCATCAAACAAACAGCGGCAAGTCACCCAAAATTTGTTTTCACTCCTATTTTCATAGTTTGTAGCCCTATATGTTCTAATAATTGTGGTGTAGTTTTTTAATAAAAATATATTTCAGTTTTCGTCTTTGTGTTGTTCTATTGTCTCACGATAGAACAACACAAATACACAAGGAAATTTTTATAGTAACTTTATAACCATCCTTTTGTCTTTTAAAAGCTTGAACTCAGTAGATTCTGTCTTATCGGTCATTGTTAAAACTGTCTTTGTTTTGATGCTACTTTTCGACATAGAAAAAGTATGTCGAACAAAAACATTCACCAAAAAATAAATATTTCTTTGCCAGCTTCAATAATGACAAGGGATTAAATTTAGATGATAAAACAAAGGATTGTGTTGACAGAAATGCCGGAGGTCAAGTGGAATCGTTACATGAGGTCACACAACTCGGGTAATATTCACGGTGAAAATTTGCATGTTTGAGCAGTCGAACTAAAAAGTCATTTCTCGAAAACTATAATATATTTTCCCAAAAAAACTACACCACAATTATTAGAACATATTAGGCTGCAAAATATAAAAGTAGGAGTGAAGACAAATTTTGGACGACTTGCCACAATATTTCAAATTTGTTCGATGGATGCTGACATACTCTCTTAAGATATTTCTGCAAGGAAAAGTTTTGTTTTTTTAATCACGCCGCCATTCTGAAATGATTGTGAGATGTTTATCGTCTTCTTTAGTGTCACGGCAAGAGGTAAAAAAATTAAATCTTTCGTTTTTCAGGAACAAAGTAATTTGTTTCAAATTCATCCTTGTCTCTCTAGTGTATACTGCGCCCAATAATCTTTAGTGCGAATGTCGATCAACGAAGATACTTCGAAATAAACAATAAGTGACAACGAGTCAAAATTGAATGAAGTTCGGTATTCTACTGTTACCGTCACTCACTCATTACCTCATTCGATCATTTCGATAACATATGTGGTTTATGTTATCGACATGATCTTGGCCCATAGAAACGAGGAATGGATCGATCGTGGCCCGTAGAAAAGAGGAATGGCAGAAGACAGACTCGTTGACCTTCAAACGAAGTCTCAAGTCTTAGGTTCATCAGTTCCAAGTACATTTACTAAAATGGAGGAAGGTGATCCAATGACAAATAACATCTGTGAACTTTGTTTTACACACCGAGAGGATGTTTTAGTAGTTTGCCCTTGCTAAGTAAGCATTTTCAGAAATGTTTGTGGAAAACGAAATTAACGCACCTCGAGGACTGCCTCAAGTTATCCTACTTGTTTCCCCAAGAAATTGTTGAGATGTGTCGACATGCTAGTATAACTTTAAAACGAGGTAGTAGTTTGTTCTGACGACGATTTTCATCTTTTTTCATCGTATCTTTTTAAAATTTAAAAATCAGCCATATCTGTTCAAAAATTTATAGTATGATCAATTTAAGGTTTTATTAAATCAAAGAAACACTTTTACAGACATCACTTCTTGCTTCTAAGAAAACACCTTAATGGTGGCCGCATTTTACTAGTTTGAGAACTATACCTGAAACGGAAAAGCGGATGTCTTCAGACGACAAATTTGATTGCTGTTCGCAAATCAGGTTCTTTTGTTAGACATACTTAATTCGTATTTGAATTAAATCTACTGAAAGTCAAAATGTTTCTGAACACACCATCCTGTTTTATGTTTAATATCCATGACAAACAATGCTCTCAGCTCATTACTTGGCGTTGTTTGTCTTTTCCATCGACAGTGCAGTTACGGATCTGTGTAAATATTTTGTTCGGCGCAGCTTTTCAACTGAGCTTAGCAGGAAACTAAAAACTGCAATTTATCATTGAGAAAGAGTTTTCAGACAATGGATGCTGGTCTGGCTCTGATTCAAAAGAAAAATGATCTCTACGACCATACACATCCTCGGTTCCTACTTCATTTCCATCCTAATATAGCTGAGTAATTAATGGCAACCTGCTTCAACTCAGTATAGATTTGGTAAAATTGCTGATGTTTCTTTTTATTACAGAAAATTTATAACGTCATAATCCGAACAAGTCATTCTGTCTGCCAGGTTGACTTCATCTTTGAAAAAATTTGGCATCATAGAAGCTGGGAGCCAGACAGTGTAAACAAGAAAGAGAGCCAAGGTAACTTACCGTTGATAATTTTTGCCCATCGCCATGAAAGACTTAAAAATGAGGTAAACTTGAAGCCTGTCGCCAACAGCTTTGAGGTTCCTTTCCGTTGCCCATCGATGATTTGTTGCTAGAAAAGCTAATGAGCTCGACTTGTGCGTAAGCTCATTGAGAAATCAGTAAATGCTATGGCTTTTGCAGACCGATTTAAGTTTGCCGTATTGTTTCCACTATTTCTCAGATTTCACCGATCCGTGAGCAAATTATCAAAGTGAAAACTCGCCTCTGATGTTTGTCTTGCACAGCTAGCCACTGCCCAAATTCCGGTATCGCAGCTGTAAAAGTGAAATTGATGAGGGAATTGTTTTGTAAACGCGTCCAATCTTTCTTAAAAATTCCAAAAATTGATCAAGATTTCTCGAATGAAAAGTTATCGGTACAATCACCATACTGAAAGCATACGGTCAAAACTCATATTTTCCAGATGGTTCCTAAAAATAATTAGATTCTATTTTTATCATGACATTTTCAGTACGTTTGAAGGGAAAAATCCATATTGAACCAAACTAGCCAAAGTAGGTCTCTTTCAACATCACAATCATAAAACTTGTTTTCTTCCAAACCCGAAAAGTGTCAGCAGGTGAGCCTTTGTGAAAACAGAGCATATGATTTCTCGTATCCGTTTGAACTCTTACTGAGCAAATGACGGAAGACCAGCTGCTCGTCTTAGTTTGAGGTTTTCGAAAACAGCGGAAAACAATGGTGCGGGCGTGCAGGCGAACGAAGACTCATGGAAAAAATTATGAAATATCTGTGTGTTCGTGCAAATTTTATGGTGAGGCCCGCTGAATTCGAGCGTGCGAGCCATAAATCCGAGGGAAAAAATCTCGGTCCGTAACTTACTGGACGGACTGAGGACATACCGAATAAATTAAGTTAGCAGTACACCAACTTCATAGTTAAGAGATGGAATTCAGATCATAATAACAGCTGCTCGTGTTGTCTGGGGTAAGCGTTTCCCTCAAAGCATTAATTTTCTCAGAATTCATCGATATCAAATAGTGGTCTGACAATGTGAAATTGTTTTCAGTGGGTTAACTTTGCCAAAAGATGTCGAAGAAACTCCTAAGGAGGGCCTCTGTTAGCCACAGTCGTTACATTTTCGGCTCTAATTTTGTGCGTATAATAGACGTGAATTGGTCTCAGGAAATGGAGAAGTGAATCGTTTGTCAGAATTGTTGGTCAATTTTGAAGTACTTTTTCGTAAGCCTGATCTGGACGCAAGTGTTCATTAATCTAAAGTACAAAATTTGAAGCCAATTCGTCCGCCACGATTCGAACAACATGATAAATATTATGAATAAGCCAAGGTAATGACGTACTCGAACAGGGTGTAGCAAGAGGGTTTCTGGGTTGCCCATGACTGCCTATTCATGACATTATTTTTTTAAGTTAGTAACATACAAATGTGTACTTCAGGTCAGCGAAAACGCGCGAATCCGAAGAGTCTACAAGGCATAAATCGCTTCCAGTGCCTGCTTTAGTTGCCCATGAGTTTATATGTACCTACTTGCTCTATACTTCAATTTAATTATCCTGTGATATACCCTCACCGAACAATTCAACAAATACTTCTTATCATGTTTTGTAACTTTATTTAATCTTACCCTCTTCGTTAAATTACATGTAATCATAAACTGCACCCGACTTACTGACGGTTTTGTATTGTCAATTTCCGATAGTGTGAAGTTAATAATATTAAATTTGCCTCAGCTAAGCGTTTTCCTGTGTTTTAGATATCTTTCAGTTTTACAAAACATTGCCAGGTACGAAAATGTTAGCGACAAACACAAAGTTGCATGTCTGGTGGGGATCAAGATCAAAGACGCCATTTTGAATATGCCATAACTTAAACCCAGACTTCCGCGAAAACCAATATTTAACACAAATACCACCTGTAAAAATGATAGACTCTGAAGCTTCTCAACGGCATCATATGTACAACTATTTCATTTACACAAAACAATGCCCAATGAATAAAGTAGTTGAGTTGTGTTCTTTTTTAATTATGTTCTTTGATCCGGCTTAATTTTTTAAATCTTTATGAGCATTCAAATTCGGCACTTGAGTCAAGATGTCTGAAAACTCAAAAAATGTAAAAACATCACATATTAGTATCACTATACTTAATAAACTAAGAGTAAAGTGCCAGTACAGTTCGAGCCACGCTTATTTTGTGCAGCAGAAAGTAAAGGCAAATTTAACATATAATTAAGAGCACCAAGAAGACAAAAATGGATGTTTTTTTGAGTAGTGCACTTATATGTGTAGGCTTTTCTAACGGGCAACCAAGGATTCATCAGGGCAACCAAATTCACGGGTTTGGTTGCCCGGCTTTTGAAATAGAGACAACCTGGATTTTTTTAATTTCGAGCACTGTAAATAGATCTGTTACCAAAGAAAACCTTGGATCACCCAGTTTGCAGAAGAGCATTCTCTCTAAAGGAGTTAACAGAGAGTGTCTTAATGAAAGAGATTCTTACTTAATGTTAATATTTTACTAAGAATAAAGTTTCATTTTTGTTTCTGATTCCTTGATTTGTAGCTCGAATCTTTGTGTTTCAAATCGGAGAATATTCTCTTTAATCAGTGTATGCTGGTCAAGACAACGTAAATTCATCAAACAAACACCGGTTTAAACCGTTAGCGCTCATACAGAAGTTGAATTTTGAAGCAATTATGAATTTTTAATTCATTTATGAAGCAATTTAGTGTTTCACTTCAATGCTGACGCAGCGCCATTGTTTCCAGCGGTCTGTCGGGACTAACTTTGCCCTGAAGCCATTTTTGTCCCCATAGCCTTTATTGCTACTCTTAGCCGGCGAAAACTTGGCATGAGAAATGAAGGGGTCTGGGGCCATGGGATTTTTTAATTAATTGGAATTTTTTAATTGGCTGTTTACGAGAAAGAATTCTTGAACGGAAGTCAAAAACGCAACAACTCCTCATACATTCTTTTGAAACATTTATCACTGCATACATGAAGACTGGAATCTAGAATCTAGCCTCAGAGCCCTAAGAGAAACGAAAAGGGCTATGCTCGCTCCAGTTTACCCGCCAACACGGTCTATCGTTTACTAGTTTTTAGTTTCCGTGAAAACAGCCTGAGAATGTCGGCTCAGAAGAAAGTAAAAGCAAGGAGACACGTATATTAAGATGTGTAATTCACTTTACAACTTGAAGTAATGCGGAAAACTTTAATCCAGGTAAAGAAGCTGAAATTTGATGATTTCCTCTAAAAAAAAACCAGTCTTAGTTTTCTGGGTCTTAGTTTTCCGGGTCTTAGGTCTTAGATCTTAGCTTTCCGGACACCCTTGAATTCGCTCCGGAGCAACCCGGCCCCTAGTCACTATATTCTTGAATAGTCTTTCTTTTTTGGAACAGGATAATGGTAAATGATGATTTATCTTATTGTATTTGTGATCATATTCCTCATCGAGTATCAGGCAAATGACAAAAATTTGCCTCGATCACGACATGTGGTTTCGAAGCTCGTTTGACAATGGCACTTGGAAGCACAGGGTCGAAACCTGTCGAAGACTGAACATTTTCGGGTTTTTTTGGCCAATTTTTTCAGTCGCAGTTCTCCTGTGCCGATCAGTTCATTATTTCTTATCAACTACAGGAGAAAATACTTGAAATATTTATTTCATTTATTTGAGAATGCAGAGGTCAAATTCAAAGTGTGTCGTCGGCGCAAAGGAAAATGTCGTCGTGAACACCTTTTGCTGTTTGTAAAATCCTAGAAACTGAAGCTATTATCAGCCATTAGCTACAATAGTAGAGAAAGCTCGGATGGAGCTTTTACAAAAAAAATAATTGGAATTACAAGCGAAAAACAAAACTTTTTCCGTTTTCCTTCTTTAGTATTTTGCATTGCTTAGGCGGATGTCTTCTCTAGCCAGTCCGCTCTGTTGTGGCTTTTTTTCCTCCTACACAATTCTTCGTATCGCTGTAATTCACGAATAACTCGCTTCTAGGTTACCACGTTTAATTCAGCAGACGCCTCAGTTTGATTGAATCAGATTTAACCAATTTAAGCATTTCAACCACGATGACTGTCCAATGTTTATTTTCTAGTCGATGTCATTCGGCCATGACAAAAAAACAGTCCCCTGTGAGGAGATGAGCTTAGCGGTAATAAACGGTAAATCGAATAACAGGTAATTTAATGTTAACAACTGAGTTGAAAACGTAAATTGGCCGTAAACTGGACAGTTCGAAGACGACTTTGTAAACGCCACATTGATCATAAAAGTGGCTATTTTTTAATCGGAATGTTAACAATTGACAAAATTCTAACAATTTTTCACATAATTAGACATATATCTTTCTAATACTTGCGACTATTTGACTAATCATGCGACCTATGGCCGCCATCTGACGCGATTTGAAGCTTACTATGCGAAATTGCGCCATCGCCTCAAATTAGAATCCTTGCACATTATAACATTTGGTAGAAGAAGAGGAAAAAAGAGGGAAAAAACTTTCGAAGTACAATGAAAAAACTATCACTTCACCTAGAGGTATCGAACCAGCGACCCTCAGCTTCCGAACCAACTCTGGCATGCGAAGCTCAGCAACATCGAGCACTTTATTTCCTGGCGCATTCTCTCATCACACTCGCCGTACAACAGCTCAAGTAAAAGATGTAATCTCTGCCTCAAAGAAAAATTCCTAATCATCTGCTGACCCGAACTATCAACTCTAAACAAACAAATTAAGGTTTCGAGTACCAGCTAGCTGAGTTATAGTTTGAGTTTTATCAAGTCCATTACTTTGTTTAATTTAGAGTTACCTAAGTTTGAGTTTTATCAAGTCCGTTACTTTGTCTTATTTAGAGTTACCTTATCTTGAGAGAGGGAAATTGAGGAGCTGTAATATACTTATCATCAATTAGGGACCACAAAGAAAAATTTGTTTATAGAGACTTTAGAGGAGAGGGTAAGAGTTGTGACAAGCTGGCAGACATATAGATGAACTTTACTGCTAAATGGGTTACAATCTAAAGTGCTCAGTATTTGGATCAGCTATGGCTCAAATTAAACTTTGCTATGGCTTCAAGTTTAATTCTTAGTGGTTTCCTTTCTCTGTGTTTATTTTTTAAGTTATGTTACTCAAAAGAACACAAAAATGATAAAGAATGCTTTTGAATATTAAGAGCCTGGCATGAGCAAGAAACCAAACTACATGGTATACAATGGTTTGATTCACCAATGTGGCAAAGGCCTTTCACTGTCTTTCCATAAAAGGGGAAGTATTTTGTAAAATGTAAGCCATTCTACAGCTTGAGTGTATACTTATTCATCCATGTGAAATTAAAGGTTACTTGTAGTAAATGCGAAAGATTTGTAAGATTTTCAAATCCCTAATAACAATTACTGATGTGCTGATTTGTAGTACTTAAAGGTAATGACTTAAGAGGAAATAGTGGAAGAAATTTCTGGATCTGGAATTTTGTTGCAAATGTCTGTTACGTGAGTTAAAAACTCTCTCTTATCCTTTTTCAAGAGTACATAGTTGCTACACCAGAACCTTTTGCATTCTATATAATGCACCATGTCATGACTATGGTTTCAATAATAAAAGGCGCTGACTTGAGAACTTTGCAAAAATTTATCTCTGAACAAAGAAATAGATTGTGGTTATGTACTCCAAAAAGCAGGTCAAACCAGTCTTCAGTGACGGAAGTAGCAGAAATTGCCATTGTGATCTTGGTGGATGGAGAGAAACATCCTCCAAAACCACTTTATTTTATATGTTATGAGTTATGATTTCATTATGAACGTTTGGTCGGTCAGCGATCGTGCATTATAAAAAATAATTAGCCAGAGCGCTAACTGCTAATGCTTTAGGGAATATATAGCTTTTGCCTCCCTGACGATCCAACAGTGATTATAGATAAAATAAAAGAAAATGTTGTTGATGGATTTGGTCAGTGTTTTGGTGGATGTCCACTCCTGACATCCACCAAAACTACCTAATACCCTAGCACCTTTTAAATATATGAAATATCTGCAAAACTTGCGCGAAATGTTTTATAATACTACAATCGAACAAGAAAATAATACTTACCATTTCTTAGGTAAAAAGTTTTGACGCAATTTCCCAAACAAATAACACACTCAGCAGCTGGTCATCAGGATAGATCGGCATGTTTCCGTAGCGTCAAAATTTTCTTGTGGTATAACATGTCATGAGGTGTCCACCATTCCATCTCAGTCCCTCTCGACCGAGGTGGTTTTGGTGGATGGAATCTAAGGCAATGTCTGTATGGGCGCTATGCTATCCGACATTGCGCTAAGCCGTCTCACGCAACGCTACACCGTATGCGTGTTCACTGTACCATTCGACACTACGCCGAGCCATTTGACGCAACGCTACACCGTTTGTGTACTGCGTTGCAAATGAGTGCTGAGCTAATCGCAATTGAACCAGTACATTTCACAATTTCATATTCCAACTCGACATTAATTAGACCGTTTATCATTTGGCTAAACTATTCATGTTCAGGGTGTTCTGTTTCATGAAGGAAAACTAAACTATCTATAATTTGGCCATGACATTCCTTTATTAGCTATGCTATCCTGCAACTGATCCTTAGACCGGCTTTGTATTTGCTGATCTATTTGACATCCTTGTATTTTTGGTAGTGATGGCCGCCCATACCAACTGCTTTTTTTCTTTCTTTTCATTTCTCATAAGGTAGGAAAAGCAAAGCGGATAGAGAAGCGTAGCGCGCAGCCGCCCGGTTAAACAGGTTTTTTACAGTAAAAAACAACCAACTGTCCAAATAACCGTACAATTGTTGCGTTTTCACTAGGCCGATTAACTAGCTGCACATTCTTTCGAGGTGTTTGTTTACAGACCAACGTTTGCTAGTAAAACGTAACATCTGTTTTCGCCGGAAAAAATTTGACCCAGAATTTAACCTGCTGACTCAGACGATTCAAATTACAAAAGTGCGCACATTTCAGGCAGGAGACGAATCGTTCTTGATGACCTCTCTTGTGCTGATTTTCGCGATATCTATGCGAAGGAGAAGGCAATTCTTGCCGAGAATGCATTTGATGTCTCTTCAGACGAGGAGAATTCGACGGAATATGGCAATCCTGTCAATTCAAACTGATTGGCTATATTGGCTGAACTGGTTCTGTACGCCAGCGCCATGAAATAAGTATAGTCTTGGCCGAGGAACTGGCGAATCCAACTGCGGCGGGGGAAGGATAAATCGGTAGAAACGGGAAGCATCATTGAGGTCATCAGCTATTTTCTGAACTTCAATAAACCACGAGGCAAACTGAGTCACGATACGAGCGTCTGGTAAATAACTGCCATAGTATTTAACACGCATCTACGCGCGATGCGATTGGCTGCGGCATTTATCAGGACAAGAGATACCATCTCGCGATGTAGTATAACTTGGCGTGAGTTTCCGGTCATATAGGCTACATAATCGCTTGTTTTTCTGGTGACCGGCTGAACTCAAGACGAACTGTTTTCACTGAATTTCCGGACTTTTCCGACTTCATCTAGCCAAAATTGTCCTAGTGGAAACACAACCAATATCGCAAGATATTTGTACTCTATTCGCGCGTTATTTGTACTCTTCTTTTTGCAGTTGGGTAATAATTCGGAGTTAACAAAATTTTCTGCCAATCCACGATTCATGTTCGCAAATAAAATGAATTGGCGCCCCTGTAATGGTGGCAAACACTGCACCGTGGATTGACCTCTGGAACTGAGCCTGAAAAACGTAGAACAACAAGCCAAGAATTTCACCGAATAAACATTGTGACCCCATATCTAGTTGGTATTAGCACATTCGCCACGATAGCCCGAAAAAGTTTTTCAGGCTAAATCTTAGGCTCACAGAGTTATTGGTCCTTGGAGAAGGAAGTCAAGAAAGGGGAAAGGATGGACCAAAGAGCGTGCTTTAACATGCGGTGAAAACTTTTTCCAACTGATACCGCGCCAAGAAAATATCTCCTCGGCCACATACGTGCCAAGTTATGTTAAAAATAATAGATATTCGAAGGCTGATATTGAAACCTTTTATTCATGCAGTGAAATGATCTAAGTGTTAGCATAATACGGAACTTCTAAATTGATGAAGAATTCGGTTGGAATTCATCAGAAACACGATTGCTGATTCTAATATTTTGGTCGGCAGATCACAAGGCAACGATAAGGACTGCATTACAGACTATATGTGAGTTTCTAGAGGTGAGTAGAAGCTTTGTACGTACTCTTTAATGGACCTTTTGAGCTTCAAATGTCATCGATTGGACACTTGCTCTCGACGTGGTCTGTTATAGATAAACAACAGTCGTGACTAGAATGATTTATTGCTTGGCGTGAAGAATGGTTCACTACTGTTGCGTTTTTATCTGCTACAATGTTTCCTCAAATTCGGATTTTTCTTTTCATAAATACCCTATAGAACTTAAGCTTCAGAAGTTAAATATTCATGCTATATTTCTTCACCTGCTAGTCACGAATTCGCGCTTTAAGTTTGCGTGAATAAATAGCCAGGGCCCAGTTGTTCAGAGGGCGGTTAACGCTATCCAACGGATACATCCCTATCCAGTAGATAAGTGTTAACAACATGTGCTATCCAACGGTTAGAGATTTATTCAGTGGATAGCGTTATCTACCGTTCCAACCACCGGGGCCAGAAAAATATTTTCGTCTCGTCTCGATTTTTAAATGTAGTGATTGTTTTTCAGTTTATCTTTAAAAATGTTGACTTTAATTATAAAAAAGATCCAAATAAAGCCTTAAGAATAACCTCCAGTACCAAAGTGTGCTCTGAACAGTTCCAAGACAACGATGTTAAGTTTGTAGACAGCCGAACTTGGAAAATTGAAAGATAGCGCCTGTCTTTCATTGTTTTTATGATCAGGAAGGAAATGTCTCGTAAAGAAATAGTGTTTCGTTTCCTGCAAGTTATTGAAGGTATGATTGTCACAGGTCAGGAAAAATCAGGGAAAAACGAATTACCTTAAGGCCAAGGAAAAGTGAGGGAATTTCACTTTGAATCAGGGAAAAAGTATGTCTTCGAAAGAACTGAGTCATTGGATGTGAAATTCACGTAAAAATGAAATTGTTTACCTATTCTTGGCCCTATTCATGATGAAAGGTAGTGACACTTTTTTCTTTTTCTTTTTTTAAAATGAAAAAAAAAAACTTTATGTTAAGAGTGAAGAGTGGTATGTTGCTCGCACCGATAAGATCGCAGCGTGAGGGTACCAATCAGACGCCGCATTAGGGTACGTATCTCGCACCAATCATATCACAGCATTTGGATATCTTGCACCAATCACAGCGCTTAGGGTATGAATCTCGCACCTATCATATCACAGCTCTCTTGCAAATGATGTCAGGAAATCAGGTGGCTGTGCACAAAGAATGACATATACCATATATTTTGGGCTAATTTTGATAAGTGTAATAGTTTGTGGCCTTCGCGAGGGCCTCGTCGATTAAGGTCTAAATTTATCGGGATATGAAAGGTTCGCATTTAGCTTTTTGTATTATTTTTAGGTTAAAACGTGTTTTTTTCACTCCTTTACTCACACGCGGATATGCTCACTAAAAACTTTATTCTGTGCGTCATCATGCAGAGATAAACATATTCACGACGACACGAATTAAAATTCGTTGTACTGGGAAGGTACATTTGGTTTCTATCTGAGATCAAACTCAAGATTGAACTTACTCGAGTGGTAAATGCTTATTTGTGAAAGGCAACCTTGAGGAATACGAGGCTTTAGGAATACGAGGCTTTAGGAACTCTTTAAAGCACGGGATATTCAGAGCATGTCCTTTAAAAACCGAAGTGAAAAAAAAAGGAAACCACTAAACCACTAATCATTTAGTGTTTCAGCATTAAAATTGATGTAAACTTACATTTTACAGATTCTTCAATCTTTTTTCGAGGCAATGTAGCAAACGTCTAGCAGAGGATAATGCATTTATTGTTGGTTTCATTCTCGTGTGTAGTCAAAAAGTGTCAGATAGTTTGGTACTGCAGAACTTTTCCCTTATTTCTACGCCTCGTGAATGTAATTTCTGACGTTTGAGTGACAGTAAAATAATAAAACAGTCAAAACAGACACAGCGGCAAAATGAGTGCGCATGCTCAGCGGATTTCAGCGTCGACACAGCGGTAAAATGAGTGCGCATGCTTAGCGGATTTGGCGCTTTGTTATTCCAGCGTAGATGAATTTCCTCTGGGAACGAACAGAACATCGTTTTGTATAGGCTACGTGTAGCCGTACCCTCCCTTCGCAAGGTGAAACGGAGGACAGGTTTCACCTTGGGGGGAAGGGTACGGCTACACGTAGGCTACGTTTTACACTTTTTGGACTGATGTTGACGTGATCCGAGGAGAAATTTAATGGATTTTGTTCTGATGGAAAAGTTGAAGGGTAAAGAGAATTCTTTTAGTTATAGTTCATCTAAAGTTGATTTAAATTTATCCAGACAGCTCGTTACGTGTTCCCGTTCCATTCAGCAATTCTATTTACAGAAGACATTTCATCATCGGTATTGTTTACAAGCTTTAAACTTCAGAAGCTTTTCAAAGTAACCGCTTTTGGTATTCAAAGGTGTTTTACAGTTGAAATTAGTTTTGTATCTGTCGCTAGTAATTACAAACTTGCCGCTCGGTCTACTTCTTGATAAAATATGTGAACATTCTTTTGATCGATAACAGCTTTCAAATGTGACAGTATAACCAGCCCGATTATTCCACAAAACCACTTAAATGTAATAAATGTCATAACATTAATACTTGAAACATATCTGTAACCTTTGCGTCTGGAAATATGTTGATATCACTTCATGTTCAACCACCGTTCTTTAACGTTTACGTGCATTTCCTACTACAAAGTGTAACTCGAAGTTGATGAAAGTAACCGTACACAAATTTACGGTCGCAGATAGCTTTACCCTCAGCCAATGCAATAGTTCTTCGATTTCACTGCGTTGAGACAGTGCGAGTAAGGTGCCTTTGGGTAAGTGGAAATGGCTGTCCATTAATTAAAATGATGTTGCCATGCGCATCGCTTACAAATGTAATAATTAAACCATTAATCATTGTAAAAGCAGCATTTGTGTTGGCAAGTCTTCTACTGAGGTGAAAACGCAGAGCAGATTTCTAACTTAAAAAAAAACAAACAGTCATAGCTCAAACTACCCAGGCTGCTTCTGACATGAGGTACGGTTTCAACAACACCAAGATATGATGGTGACTGCATGAAACTGTCATATGCCTGATTTCCCCCTATTATACATGACACGAAGGCAAGAATCCAGCTTGGAGTCAGTGATTATTCAGCTGAAGTAAGGAATTGTTTGTTGAGTACGTCTTTGCTAATAACAAAGAAATAGCTGTACGAGCGTTGCTGCGTTGCCTCCCTATCTCTGACTGAGATAAGAAGACTGGTAGTTCTCAGAATGTGACTGATTGTGAAGTTGAAGATGGAACATGTATTGAGGTGAATTGTGGTGGTACACTTGAGTTAGGAAACTGTTGTTGAGCTACTGATGGTGTTTGGTGTCAAGATTGATTGCATGAACCTCAAGACTTTTGGTGACCAGGTTGCCCGCAGTTGAAGAGTGGTTTTGGCGTGAATTTTCTACAGAAGCAGGCCTCTCTGTGGTCCTCTTTCTTTAGTTGTTCTTTGTGTAACACTTGGTTGTTATATAATTAGCTGTTCCAGATTTCTAGTTATCGTCTTCCCCCAGTCATGGAACATGTAAAAGTCTGAATTCCTGGATGTACGTATTTCTGGCTGTCTTTCGGGCTGCTTATGACTACTGTGGCTGTCTGCAATGTTGCTATTTGTATCATGCTCTATAATACCTTTATTGAAGGAACTACTTAACTCATTTACTCTTGTTAGACAAGGATCATTGCTCCATCAACTGGATGGGCAACTGCTATGGCTGGGAGACTTGATGCCGTATGGATTGCTGAGCTGGCTTTGTCGGTTGGTTTAGTAAGCACATTCATAACTTAAAAATCATCAATTAATTGGATAACAAGTTTTTGAGCCTGAAAAAAAAATTAAAATCAATTGATCTGTTGCTTATGCTTTTCAAAAATGTTTATCTTTATTGTCCATTGTATTGTTCTGCTTTCTCTTGAAGGCTGTCTGCACAGTTTTCACAATTTCCTTATGGTTGTTTCGCCAGCTGCTCTTTAAACTTGTCATTCAGACATATTTCACTGCTAAAGCCCAAGACTCTCCCAGCAGTCTGTGCAGACCTGGTTAACCTTGCATATCAAGGAACATTTTAGCCTACTTTTGGAGATGTGATGTTTTCTGGGATCTGAGGGAAATTGCATGTTATTCCTGTTATCATACTTAACAACAAATGATATTTTGCACCAGTGACTGCTGACATTGTCAGAATAAAGCTGAGATGGAAATGTTGTAAATCAATAAAATATCATAATTGTTTATTCTATGAATGGCTAAACTTTAAGCAGGTACATTGTAGTTTGAAGTAAATACTTAAAGTAAGCCAACATGTGAAGTATTGGAACAATTCTTTGCTGCTGTAAATGTGAATGCCTCTTACTTGTGGCATGTCCATCTGCATGCACTATTGTTCTGAGGAGGATGTAAAAGAGATGCAATGCATGAGTCTCACAAAATGCCTGCATATTAATGGATCTGTATAGAGATTGACCCCCACTCTCAGTGCCAGTACAAGGCTAACTGAAAATTTTCTACCAGGTCTGCAAAATTATGTAATAATGTGTTAGACCAGACTCTAGTGAATTGCATAGAAATATTTTCAACAATGAACATGTGTTTGCTTGTGAAATATGAGCACAGTGCAGAACCTTTATCAGTGCTATATTGTTACTTGATTGATTTTGTCCAGGAGATGGTTGACCTTCCTTGTGCAGTCATACCATAACTATGATTATAACATAGCTAGTGAATTTGTCTAATCAAATTCAATTGCGTGAGTTTGCTTCATATTCCTACTGTGCACGCTCATGATGTCAGCAAACAAATCCCTTGAGAAAAAAATTTTTGTGGCAATTTAAGTAAAACATAGAAAGTTGTGAGTCAGCTGATGAGGAAGAACTGCCTACTTTTTCTTTGGGAATGGAGTTTCTAACTCCCCAAAAAGAATGAAAAGAAAAAGAAAACAAATAACAAGCATGGCCAGTGTCATCCTGTTTCGCATACCATCGGGTTGAAAATGTTATAAAACAATTGGTTCATATGTTAGCTGTGCATTCATCGAGATATGAAGCATGTGGGAAGTTTGGAGAGCACTCAAGAAGCTAGAGTTGCTTCTAACCCTAAGCAATCAAGTAACAATATAGCACTGATAAAGGTCCTGCACTGTGCTCATATTTCACAAGCAAACATGTTTATTGATGAATATCAAGGAACATTTCAGCTTATTTTTAGAGATGTGATGTTTTCTGGGATCAGAAGGAAATTGCATTTATTCCTGATATCATGCTCAAGAACAAAGGTTTTGCGCAAGTGACTGCTGACGTTCTGAAAATAAAGCTGACAAGGAAATCTTTTAATATGACATGTGATAATTTTTTATTCTTCAAATGGCAAAAGTTTAGGCAGGTACATTGTAATTTGAAGTAAATACCTAAAGTAAGGCACCATGTGAAGTAGTGCAACTATTCTTTGCTGTTGTAAAAATGTGGTTGTCCACACAGGACAACTAAAGAAAGATGATATACCACAGAAAGGCCTGCTTCTGTTGCAAATTCATGCTAAAACCACTTTTCAACTGTGGTAACCTAGCCACCAAAAATCTCGAGGTTCTCACCTTACCTGCCCTTACCTCTTACAATCACACAATCAATCTTGACAACAAACACCATCAGTAGCTCAACAACAGTTTTCTAACTCAAGTGCACCAACACAATCCACTTAAATGCATGTTCCATGTCAACTACACAATCTCACAAAATGCCTGCATATTAATGGATCTGTATAGAGATTGACCCCCACTCTACACATCTACACATGTTTGCATGTCAACTACACAATCAGTCACATTCTGGGAATTGCCAGTCTTCCTATCTCAGTCATCAATAGGGGGTCATCAAGGCAGCAATGCTTGTACAGTTATTTCTTTGTTGTTAGCAAAGACACACATAACAAACAAATCCTTACTTCAACTGAATAACCACCAATCACTGACTCCAAGCTGGATTCTAGCCTTCATATCATGTATTATGGGGGGGAAATCAGACATATGACAGTTTCACACAGTCACAATCACATCTTGGCATTGTCAAAGCCATAGGCAGTTTGAGCTGTGAAGAAGAGTTACCTGTTTGTTTTGTCAAGGAGCCTAATTCAAATGATGAATCCGCTCTGAGTTTTCACCTCAGTAGAAGACTTAAAGACACAAATGCTGCTTTTACTATAATTAATGGTTTAACTATTACATTTGTGAGGGATGCAAATGACAGTATCATTTTAATGGATAGCCCTCTCCACTTACCAAAAGGCGCCTTACTCGCAGTCTCAAGGCAGTGACATTGAAGGACTATTAAACTGGCTTAAGTTAAAGCTATCTGCGACGGTGAATTTGTGTACGGTTGCTTTCATCAACTTCAGGTAACAAGTGTAGTAAGACATGCATGTAAACGTCAAACAACGGCGGTTGATCGTTAAGTGATATCGACATGTTTCCAGACGCAAAGAAGGTTAAGATGTGCGTCAAGTGTTAATGTTATTGCAATTATTACGTTTGAGTTGTGTTGGGGAAGCAATTGGGCGGTATGGCTTAGTAAACTGTTACATTAAGCTTATGTCGATCAACGGAACGTTCACTTCTAGCAAAACGGCTGAGCGACAAGTTTGTAATTACTATCTACAGATTCAAAACTAATTTCGATTGTAAAACAGCTTTTACTACCAAAAGAGGTTACACCAAAAAGCTTTTCAAGTTCAAAGCTAGTACTGAACAAATACCGACGACGAAATGCATTTTGTAAATAAGATTGGTGAATAGAACGGGAACACGTAACGAGCTGTCTGGATAAATTTAAATCAGCTTCAGTTGAACTATAACTAAAATAATCCTACTTACCCTTCAGAATTTTCCATAAGAACAAACTCCATTAAATTTTCTGGTCGAATCACATCAATATCTGTCCAAAAAAGTGTAAAACGATGTTCAGTTCGTTCTTCAACGAAATTCATCCAGGCTGGAATTACATGTGCCAAATTCACCGAGCATGCGCACTCTTTTTGCCGTTGAGTGGTCCAAACAGTGTCATGGTAACAGTGTTTTCCTTCTTTTTTCACCAAGCGAACAGGAAAATTGTCTTGAATGCGAGTTAAAGACTGGCAATTCGTTAGAGCCTATATTTTACTGACTTTGAGAAGCTGTCTGTGGCAAGCGCGGCGGAGCTGAATAAGAGGTATTTTACATGCCATCGTCACTTGTCGTTACAATCGTTTGACGTTCTTAGTTGTGGAAATATTTTTATTTTGCAGATTTCAGGGCATGTACTAAAACTCGAAACAGCGAAACGATCGAAACGAAACGACCGAAACGAAACAACCGAAAAAAGCGAAACAACCGAAACGATTAAAACGAAGCGAGCGAAACGAAACGAACGTAATGATCACAACGAAACGACCGTAACGACCAAAACAAACCACTACAGGGAGAAGAGCGGACTATGAAATGCGGAGGAAGATGTAGATTTCAGATAATTTCTCGCATTTAAAGCCTTTAAATGTTAAGGAGGCTCGAGAGGGTTTTTCGTTGTTGCAGTGTTTGTCAAACGATGGAAGATTACCAAGAAGGATATTTAATGGAAGGGCAAACTATGTGTCTCCTTGCAACTCTATTGGGAGTTACTACATCACGGGCGACGAGCGGGGAAAGAAGTAAAAACCGAAATACGGGTGGTCAGCGGGGAAACGAATTTAATAATTCATATAGAGACATATTAGTTGTAGTTGCAGAAAACAATAGTGTTGTAAAGCCGAAGTGTTAACCAGTATCCTTCGCTAAATAAAATGTTAAGCAATTTTTCAAAAGTGTTGATGGCAGATATATCTTTTGCTGCTGTATCAAACAATGGAGGCATCGGAAAAGGCATCGGTGGCATTCGGAAAGGCACCAAGAAAAATTATATTTACGTTTTGTAACTTGCAAAAAACAATCGTGTTGTAAAGCCAAAATGTTACAGGTTATACTTCGCTACTCAAAAAGTTAAGCAATTTTCCAAACGTTTTGACTGGAACAATATTTTTACTGCTATATTAACCAACTGAGGCATCGGGAAAGGCATCGCGATCGGTGACACCGGGAAAGGCATCAAGAAGAATGATATTTACGATATATAACTTGTTGTAGGACGAAAAAAAGTATCTTGACTTGTTTAAGGCGTTACTCACAGTTGGTTTGCTTTTCACTTGAATTTTGCAATCTCGACTTTCGATTCCGGAAAACTCAAGCTAAGCAACTCTAAAAAAATTTCGTTCAAGATTTTTATATTTTTAGAGTCATTGATAAGTTTGTATCCACAGCCTTCAGATAAGAAATTTAAAATTTCCATCAGCTGTAGTTCTTTTAGTGTTTATTATATGTATTCAATCGCCTCATTACACGTGAAAAAGGTATGTAAGAAAACACTGAGCTTCGAGAAACAGCCAAGTGAAGGCTAATGTGTTTACCATGCTTAAATATTTATAATCAAATGAACTCAGGATGAAAACCGAACGGCAGGTGAAATGTTGTGTTGGTGTCTCTGTCCCCCCACGTCTCTGCGAAAGGTATATCCAGACAACCTGCATGGAAAAACTGACCACAGATATCGCACCAAATTTTTGAAAAAATCTTTAAAACTAGACTGGTGAGCAGCGCTCTACGAACAGCAGTTGTAAAATTTCTTTATCCTCCGGCGCGTTTCGTCTAACTATAGTAGACTTCTTCGGGGAGTTTTACATTTATAAGCCATAGTTAGCGGCTATACGAGGGCCAATGACCATAAAGGCTTGGCCGGACCTACGAATAGGAACAGGAGAAGTTGCAAAATTTTTGAAAATTTTTTGGGGTAAGGTGGGAGAATTCATTTGGGGTCCACGGTTTTGGTTTTCTTTTTTCGCCACGTGCGTCACGCAGAAAGTTACAAAACGTAAATATAATTCTTCTTGGTGCCTTTCCGTATGCCACCGATGCCTTTTTTGATGCCTCTATTGTTTATTACAGCCGTAACAGACAAATGTGCCATCAACACTATTGAAAAATTGCCTAACATTTTATCTAGCGAAGTATACTGTTAACATTTCGGCTTTACGATACTATTGTTTTCTGCAACTACAACTGATATGGTCTATATGAGGTATTAAATTTGTTTCCCCGCTGACCACTCGTATTTCGGTCTTTTCTTCTTCCCCCACTCGTCGCCCGTGATGTAGTAACTCCCAACTCTATTGCTGGGCTATACTTTGAGGGTACTTGTGACGTCATCTAGTTGTGGCGTGTGTAGATTTTGCGCGCGCATGCATCTAAAAACCCTTTGCAGCCTCCTTAGGCCGTCTCACGAAACTGAATTTTTTTCCGCCACGCGTGCAGTTGAAATTACAATTTGACACTAATATATAGATTTAGGCAAGCCTAAAAGCGGAGCTCGCATTTTTTTTCCCGCACGTCTCTCCAACAAAACTAAAGCCCCTACTATGGATAAAGTGCGTGGTAATATTAATGGATTTTCATTCGCAAGTTCTCCGTGTCCGTGTAGAGGACTGCCCGCGGTATACATGGTTGGCCGCGCATGCTAAAAGTAGCACCTTGTACGGTCGGTTGTACGGTCGTACATCCAAATTTTTTTCGGCTTGATGAATTACTACTATTTTGTGTAGTTATGGGGCTATGCTCTGCGAGTTCCACTAATATGTAGTTTCCAGGACGGAGCGCCATATCGAATCAGTACCAAAGCATGTACGGAAAGGAGAGCATGGGAGAAACAGATAAGGGTGTTCATTGAAAACTTCTATGTCCGTGACTTTCTTATTGATTTTTTTAAATCAAGGCTTCCTCGACGCCTTATGATTTCGGTCAGGGTTCATCTTGCGGAAGTTTGTTTCCGGGAATGACGGGAGGAATGACATAAAGTACATCTAACAATCAGGTCTGCCTGACAATCAAACGCAACGATATTTAATTAGATTTTAGCTTTGATAATCTTAAAACTTGTTATTTTAGGAATTTGCTGTAGCTCAAGATGCATTATTTCTAAGAACAAAGTGCATATATAGTCAACGTGAACGCATATAACTTAGATATGATGACGGAAGTGCGGACCCATGATATTTTGGGGGTGGGAGAAACCATACATTAAAGGTAAAGGAGCAACTCATGTTATCAACCTTTTTACAATAGATTATGTAGGGGAAAATGGTCAATCAAATTGCTGCTATCAGAATACTGTCATTAAATGCTGAAGTAAAAACTGTTTTCTCTTTCAGTTGCTTTTGGCAGCAACAAAAACAAACCGTATATATTTCATCATTAAAACCTTAAACTGACAATTGCTAACCCCATTTACCCAACCTGTGCACATCGTACCAGAAGTTTCTGTTTTCGATGAAACATTGCTAAGAAATTTGTCTAACAGATCGGTTGAGCGTGCACGGTTAAACACAGGTTACATCAATTTGCTTCTCCTTAAGATGAGTAATGGTCTACGTTTTAGGCGTTCGGCTATCGGCGTTCGATATGCTAAGTCGTTATCTAATTACCAAGATGTAAACCATTAGTAAAACTGAAATATGTAGGGTGAAATGCGAGTTTTCTAAACGGTAAAAAGAGTAACACAATTCCCCTAAACCTCATACAACTACATAAACACCTTGTAATCATTGAAACGGCGTCTCCATAGACTAACGTAACGAGTTTATCCATAATCGAAACCAGACGGATATGACAGCTGACCCGACACTTCTGGACATTCATTTTCCTATCACTGACTGTTTTTTTTGTTTTGTTTTTTTTTTTAACGCTAATTTTTGGTCCTTACGGTGGTTTCGTTTCGATTGTTTCGTTTTGGTCGTTTCGTTGGTTTTACTTGTTTCAGTTGTTTCGTTTCGGTCGTTTCGTTTCGCTGTTTCGGGTTTTAGTACATGCCAGATTTCGGTAATTAAATAACGGCGTAATATGAGACTAACACAGTCTAAGACTATACGATTTTACGTCACTATCTGCGTCGGTGTACACACTAAGATTTTAAGCCGTCAACTAACGGCCTAAAATCTCTCAGTATAATGATAAATAATAATAATAATTTACATTTTTAAAGCGCTTTACAAAATATTCTATGAAAATATTAAAACGATTAAACGATAAAATATGAAAAATATTAAAAATATTAAAATGTTAAAACTATTAAAAATGTTAAAACAAATTGTGAGCCAGCTTGAACAGATGTGTCTTAAGCTTGGACTTAAAATGGCTACACTCTGACTGTTTCGAATTTCAAGCGGCAGTTTGTTCCACAGAAGTGGCCCGGAACGGGCAAAGGCGCGATCACCAAAGGTCTTAAAATTAGTTCGTGAAATCTTAAGAAGGCCCTGGTCAAAGGAACGTAGATGATGACCAGAAATGGAGTGTGGCTGCAGATATTCTTCAATGAATTGTGGACCTTGATTGTTAAGAGATTTATAAACTAAGAGTAACAACTTAAAATGAACGCGATAAGTCACAGGAAACCAGTGGAGATGAGATAAGGCGGACGAAGTGCGATCAAACTTTGGAATCCTAAAGATTAATCGAGCAGCGGCGTTAAGCACCTTCTGAAGACGATCTGTCTGGTACTTGGGGACGCCAAAGAGAAGAGAGTTACAGTAGTCCAAATGTGAAGTCACAAATGCGCGAACAAGAGTCTTCGTGAACTCAGGACTAAGGACTGAGGAATTTCCCAATTTGGCGAATTTTATACAAGCCATGAAAAGCCTTGCTTCAGATTTTACCGATGTGAATGGACATAGACATATTGGAGTCAAACCAGGAACCCAAGTTTCGAACACTGTCGAAGGGCTGGATGGTAGAATCACCGACGGTGATGGAATCCATTGATAATTACTAGCGGGAACTAACAACTAAGAACACAGTTTTCGAATCGTTGGTTAACAGGCGGTTATAAATCAACCATGAGCAGACATCTGAGATGCAGGCCTCCACAGAAGCTATGGCGTGGTCTTGCGAAGATCTGCCATTAGGTCTAAACGACAGATAAAGTTGTGTATCATCGGCATATCCATGAGCAGAGGGAAGATGGTTAGCTATCACATGATATAGTTGAGATATTTATAATATAAATAAAATAGGTCCCATACTGCTGCCTTGTGGAGCACCGCAGCTTAAGTGGAAGTCATTAGATGTGCGATCGTTAGTGAGAACACGTTGTTTTCGGCCAGATTGGTAGGACGCAAACCATTTATGGGCAGAGCCAATAATTCCAAAGTCGTTTTCAAGCACGTTAAGGAGAATCTGATGATCGATTGTATCAAAAGCAGCGCTCAGATCCAGTAGCACAAGAAGCGTAATTTCCTAACGGTCCATTGACATAAGGATATCAATTTGAACCTTAAGCAAGGCAATTTCAGTTGAGTGAAATCTTCGGAACCCTGATTGTAAATTCGGCAGAGTTACATTGCCTTCACAGTGCTTAAACAATTGAGAAAGAACTGCCTTTTCGACGATCTTGGAGAAAAATGGTAGATTACTTACGGGACGAGAATTTTTATAGGTTAATTCAAGGCCAGATTTCTTTAGCAGAGGTTTCACAATTGCGGTTTTCCAATCATCGGGAACGTAGGCGTGGCGAATAGAAAAATTAAACATGTGAGTAATAAAGGGCGCAAGGACGTCAAGACAAGACTTCTCAAGCCATGTAGGGATCGGATCCAAGGTGCATGAGGCATTAGACGATGTACTGATTGTATTACTAGCATCTTCAACTGATAAAGGCGAAAAACTGCTAAGTTTTACAGCTGGAACAGCGGTATGGGAACATGGAGGATTAACTTAAATATTATTGATGGAGTCCTTGATAAGTTCAACTTTTTAAACAAAGAATTCCCCAAATTTATTCGCAAGTAGAACTGGATGTATATATACCGACTAGAAAAATTTACGCCTTTAGTAAGTGGCGTAAAATCTTACGTAGAAGAATTTAGATCGTTACGGTTACTGGCGTAAAATCTTACATTTATACACTACTAGAAGAAATTACGCCATTAGTTGCACATATACACTACCGACTTGAGGAAATTACGCCGTTAGAACCGACTTGAGGAAATTACGCCGTTAGCTGCTGGCGTAAAATCTTCCATATACACACTACAGACTGGAGGAAATTACGCCGTTAGTTACTGGCGTAAAATCTTACATAGATACAATACCGACTGCAAAAGATTGCGCCTTTAGTTACCGGCGTAAAATCTTACATGTATACATTTCCGACTGGAAGAAATTACGCCGTTAGTTACTGTTGTAAAATCTTACAGTACAAACAATACCGACTGGAAGAAATTACGCCGTTAGTTACTGGCGTAAAATCTTACATATATACATTACCGACCGGAAGAAATTACGCCGTTAGTTACTAGCCTAAAATCTTACATAAATGCATTACCGACTGGAAGAAATTACGCCGCTAGTCATTGGCGTAAAATCTTTTGCGTTCAATATTTGCTCTTCTTCGCATGTAGCTATTGTCGTGAGCAATATGTAAGCTGGATTAAATGATTCCTATCACTGCACAGGAAGTGTACAACCGTTTGCATTTTGAGCGTTTATTTTCAGCTCTGGTAGAGCATTATTGTACATTACTGTGCGGCTGGTAATCACATCATATAACGATTCAGATTTCTTCGAGAAGTTGAAATATTCTTTAAATCTCTGCTGAAAGGTTGGAACGTTGTACATATATACAATTACAGAAACAAGGTCTTGTACGGACTGATTTTTCGATGCTACACCTAAAATAATGAGGCCGATCAACAAAGAACATTTGACGACATTTCACTTGATTCTTTAGTCGCTTTGGTCTTCTGTAAAGGGGGAATAAAGAAAGAAATAGCAAGAAATAGCAAACAATTAGCAGTAGTAATAATAATGATAATAATTATGACGATTTTTTGGGTCTGAGAGCCCGTGTCACCTCTGTATAAAGAACTGATCACAGAGAACAGGTGGGCAATTCTTTGAAATTAGACCTTCATAATGAGGACTCCCAAAGAGTACTTTTACTTTGGATCAGAGAACACACACCTTGAGTCCTCTCAAAAAAAGTGAGAAAAAAAAACTGGAAAAATTTCTTTTTTCCATAAAGCACCGTAAGAGGTGCTTATAAAAAGGCCAGTAAGATACTTACATAAAAGAATAAAGTTTTTACAAAGTAAAACTAATATAACTTAGACACAGTGTGTGTCTGCATTACACACAGTGCGTAAACGTTATGAAGAATGGTAGTTTGTAAACCGCTAAGAGATTATTTATTCGTTAATCTAGGTACCTCAGATTATAAAGTTTTCTCTGGCACTTCTGAATTTGCTTCCTATACTACCAGCTATAGGTGCAGCTCGCATATTTAGACGACTAATTTATTTATTTATTTAATTGCTTTTACCATGATCACAATGCTACAATAAGACTAGGAAGAAGAAATACATTTGAAGAGGTCATAAGAACGAGAGACGAAGGTGCAGGACACAAAACAGAGTGAGGCTCCAAATTAAGCGCGCCCAAATTTTGCTTTGGTTTTCTCAACATTTGACTTTTCTACACTCCAAATTGGTCTTATACTCACTTTTTTCATGAATACATTTACATTTATCTTTTTTTATTTGGTACCTCTAGCTGGTAGGATCTTAGGAGCTTTAGGAAATACTAGAGGTACAGCTTGCATATTTAATTGACTTAGCTTAATTTTTATAAGAGTCTGCTTTGAATTTTACTCTTGGGCTTTCCATTTAGTCTTACACTACATTAGAATCACTTTTTTCGTGAATATCCTCTTTTTCCTCAGTCGAGTACCTCTTAGGTGGCTTAAGAAATACTAAAGGCTAGAGGCACTTCGTGCATATAAAGTGAATTTAGCTCATTTCATTTACTTTTTGATTTATAGAAAAACCTTTCTACATTCCATGTTAGTCTTGTACCATTGTGGAGTCACTCCATATGTACGTTTTCATGTTTTGCAATCTTGTTCATTTGGCTAGTAGGATCTTCGATTACTCAAAAGACGCTACTAGCCAGAAGGGCAGCTTATGTATGTGAAGTTAGCTTGAAATCATTTAAATTGTTATGTTATAAATGAATTTCAGGTAAATAAATTCTAAACTAGTCTGATTTTTTTTTTGGTTGTAGATTTATTCCAATACAATTCAAACCAGTTTTAAATGAATTTGACTAAAAAATTCATTTTAGACTTGAACATTTCAACCAGATTTACTGAAGTTTGTGGTGCAATACTCTGCATAAGTATATAAGTGAAATTTCTCAGAAAGGAACAGCCTCTATTTTCATGATATTTGCGTTTGATTAGAAGTACTATTGACAAGGCAAACCCTTGATTACTAAAACTAAGACTAAGACTTAAATGGAATGCCAAATAGTGAAATGCAAAGCAGGCTGTAATAAAAATTGGGCAAAGTTGATTAAATATGCAAGCTCATTGTACTTCAAGTATTTTCTAAGTCTCCTAAGATTCTACCAGCTAGAGGTTTAAGACTAAACAAGAAAGAACAAAATGTCAATGTATTCATAAAAAAGTGATTCAAAGGAGTGTAAGACTAATTTGGAGTGCAGAAAAGTCGAATGTGGAGCAAACCGCTGTAAAAATTGAGCAAAGTTGACTAAATATGCAAACTGTGCCTCGAGCTGGTAGTCTTTTCTAATCCTCTTGAGATCCTACTGGCCAGAGGTACAAGACCAAATGAAAATAAATTAATGTATTCTTTAAAAAAATGATTCCAAGGAGAGTAAGATTACAATTTGGAGTGTAGAAAGGTAAAATGTGGAGCAAACCGTGATGAAAGTTGGGCAAAGTCAAGTATGCAAGCTGTACCTCTAGACGGAAGTATTTTCTAAGCCCCTTTTAAGATCCTACCAACTAGAGGCACAAGACCACATAATAATAGATAAATGTGTACGTATTCTTGTAGAAGTGATTCAAAATAGTGTAAGACTAATTTGGAGTACAGCAAAGTAAAATGTGAAGCAAACCGTTGAAAAAGTTGGACAAAGTCGACTTAATATGCAAGCTGTACCTCTAGCCGTTAGTACTTTATAAGCCTCTTAGGATCCAACCAGCAAGAGGTACAAGACCAAATTAAAAAAATAAATGTAAACGTACTCTTGTAAAAAGTGATTCCAAGGAGTGCAAGACTAATTTGGAGTACAGAAAAGGTTTACGCTGGACTCAGAAGACGAAACCATGTTTTGTGACACTTAGAACTTTTTTCAGCTCGACTGCCGGTCATTTAGTGTTTTCAACACCTTGACCGGTTACCGGCCATATAGCCACCAAGAAACACAGCCATACAAAATTTGGCGAAATTTCCTTGAATTAAACTTAGCAATATATTCTTCACATATAAAGCATGTAAAAATGTTCGTGTTTGGTTCAATCACGTCCCTTTATTGTTGGTAAATCGTAAGTGGTGTTACTATAACAGTCCGCCATAGTAGTCTGACCTAGCGACCTCACTTGGGAACTCGTCGCCAGTGCTCCTCGGGTGTACCTCGTAGTCGTTCGGCGTAACGTTCGACCCTCTCTGTTTGAACAATGAAACAGATTGTGCATCGATTCTATCTGGTAACATGAAAAATTGGACCCTTCTTTGGGTTTAGAGGTGAGAAGAATATGTTTGTATTATAGCCAGACGTTTTCCGTTATTGTACGTCATGCCATGTGGTTTGGGCCAAAAAGCATTGTTTATTCACTTAAATTCAATCGCTTTGACGTTGAGCTAAAGCTCCAAACGTCAGCTTTTTAACTATTTACGGTGGCCAAGTCACGCCATCGACTCAGTTTATGTTACGTAATGACCCTGTTGCTATTTGTTATTTTGAGACAGAAGCCCAAAGCTTGGTAAATGTACTTCTCAGCGCTTTCAGGTATTTCTGATTGTTAGTCAGCCTACTGTGGGCAATAACTATTACTTTAGCAAGGCTGATTATTCAGCAGAAATTATTGTTGGGCTTTCAATAGATATTTAAAAGCTATTTTGAGGGTTGTGTTATAATAGTGTTGTGTTATGCTCTATATCAATAGTGAGTTATTTGCTTACATAGCAAAAAAACTTGATTATCATGTCAAAGCAAGGAAACCACACATCCATATTATTTGTGAAATGTTAGATATTAAGGAAAAAGGGATTCAGGCATGAGAGAGTTTATTGCTTTGTGGCTTTGGAGAGATAATAAAAGCTATCATGTTGTGACTAATCTCTACTTTAAGATTAGAGGTGAGCAGACTGGAAATTGAATTGGACAGGATGTTGCTGATTTTATCAATGGATCAGTCATTATGTTTATGTATTAAATGTCTCCTTTGTCAAGGTGTCAAAATTCCTTCACACTAGGTACAGCTCCCTCATGCAACAAAATACACAATTGCCTAGATTCATAAGTCTGTTTCTTGTATCTCGTAAGCGCCTTTGCAATCTGAGGGAACTCTTTCTCAAAGATAGATTTATTATCATTTTAATAGTATTTGCTTTCATTGCAAAATCTTCTCTGTGTAGATGTGTTCTGTAAATGGAGCATTGAGATTTTTGGTTTTGCAGTTTTGGCTTTCTTTTCTGATCTGTTCTTCAGTTTTGATTGATCTTACTGTGGTTTTGGATGTTAGATTTTTGAGTGTGGTAGTTTTTTTAGAATCAGACACTTTAGGAACAATTCTTGAATCTCAAGATCTACCTTCACAGGTTACTGCATACTGGTAACCTGTTTCTACTTGCATTTGTCTATTTGTTGACATTTCATCTCTGTAAGTTATCACATGGATTGTTTTTTTTCATCCTTCTCATTACTTGGTACCCAAATAAGAATGGTCAGTGTTACTTGAGTAAACACAGAATTACATACTTGTTTTTGCTTGTGTCTATGGTCTAAACCCGCTGTGTATACCGAGCACAATATTTTAATGGTAAAACACACCTAACTTAGACCCATTCATATACTGGGTGAGCTTTTGCTAGTTAAATACATGTAGTACAGACTGCACACATATAAATACATATGTTACATACTAAATACATGTAGTGTTTAAACTGTTTAGGGTTTCTATGTATATTGGCAGATCTGGATGGTGTTTTGTTAATCTCTTTAACTTACAGGCGACATTATGAGTAAATCCACCTTCTTCTCCTTTTGATCATAGTATATCTTAACATTGAAGCTGAATATAGTTAGCCAAGTTTGGTGAAACCACGTACAACCAAAGTTCAATATCATTCTTAAAAGTTCTGAATTGACTTAATAAAGCCATGCTGTAAATGCTACTGATCTTATTGTGAAACTAGCTGAACTGGACTTTGCTTTTTCTAAGTGACCCTTTGACCCAGTGCACTCTTTAGTTTGACAGTAGAGCTTTGTTTTGTAGAAATAATTGTAATACTATGTATGGCATGCTTGGCTGTTTGCAATTCCTGCCAAAAGAAGAGATATCGCTTAGGGTTGCAAGTGGGAATTACTCAAAAGTGAAAGGCACTGAACATATACCCTTTTATGAGCTACAATCATGACATACGTAGGATTAGAATTATTTCTGCAAAACAAAGCTCTATTGACTTGCTCTATTTGTTCATTTTCTAACAATTGCGGTACCTTTGAAGAGAGTCAAGAATAGACCAATTTGACACCTAGGGAAAGATGAGTGCATTTTTTCTTATTGTAATTCTGCTACTAAAGCAGCTTTAGGGCATAATTTATTTTCATTGAGCGATTTAATGCCAAAGTAAACAGAGCATGAGGCCTTTAGAAAATGCTTACAATTAGTTTTCCCTGCTGAAATGTTTTGAGTTTCAATTACAGTGACATGCATATTCATGTAAAATTATGTGTGGTTCCAATAAACAACAATTATGAATGAAAAAGTTTAGTTTAGATAGCCTTTCTCTCAGCAGTTTTTACTTTACCTTTACTTTGTCTACATTGCTGTTATTAGTTTGGTGCAAAAGAGTGACATGGTTGAATTTTAGTTCGTATTGGTTCAATCTCAATTAAGATAAATCGGTAGACCATGGTTCAAGTATAGCATATTCAACAACCGTGCTGTCTCGTTTTTCTGTTATATTTTTTTTTTTTTTGGGGGGGGGGGGGGGCAATCTTAATTACTACTTATTTTCCAAACAGTGTCACATATTTTTTCCTTTTTCTTTTCCACTGTGATTTGTCATAAATCTGACATTTACTTAACCAGTAATTCCTTAGTAAACTGAAACAAACTGCATGTTGTTTCAAGTTTATATCATGAAAGCAAGGGACGTCGCTTTCTATCAGTTTACCAGCATGATAATTTTTTTAGTATGCACTTTTGAAGAGTAGTCTGTTGGATAGATATTCTGTGTATGTCATGATTGAATATCTACTCACCAAGCCATTGTAGATCTTTAATGACTTCCAGTGAATGCAGTAGATTTGAACCAAGGTCTACTGATTTATCTTTTCAATGACGTACGCTTATAAATTTTGTCACCCCCTTGGAGCTCTTTTATTTGTGTGCGTGCAAAGAACATCCATTTTTGCTTTTTTCGCTTTCTTCAAGTCTTTGCAGGCCTCACTGGGTTCTTAAGTGTACGTTTGATCAAGATTAAAAACTGTGGTTATTTCCGCCATATTGTTTGAAGCACATGGCATATTAATGACAGAGACTGTGTATTCAAGAATTTCTAGGCCAGCGGTAAAGCTCATTATGATAATGGAATGGTGACTAAAACAGAGGGTTACTTACCTTCAGCTCTACCCACCACAGTTTTGTTAAAGTTTTTAACAATGTTTAGGACTTTTTTTGTATTTAAATTCTAAAAGCTGATATATACAACACTGACATTTGCTTATTAACACATAACAAGTTAAAGTGGGTTCTATGTTTTAAATTTTTCCTGTCAGTGGTTTAGTACAAATAGGTACTTAAACAAATTATCAAAACATACTTTGTAGTGAAAGCAGAGATATAAATTGTTGATATATTTTTCTTGTACTCATTACTTAAAGGAATGCCTACATAGAATTTTCTCTGTATATTTTTGACCACAGTTCCATAGACTGATATGGCAGTCTTTAATAAATCAATCCAGAAACTTTTAAGGTTCAATTTTAAAAATGTTAACAATGTTAAGGCCTTTTTTGTATTTAAATTCTAAAAGCTGATATATAGAACACTGACACTTGCTTACTAATCACATAACAAGTTAAAGTAGGTTCTATGTTTTAAATTTTTCTTGTTAGTGGTTTAATACAAGTGAAAGCAGAGATATAAATTATTGGTATTTTTTTCTTGTATTCATTACTTAAAGGTATACCTGCCTACATAGAATTTTCTTGGTTTTTCTCTTGACCACAGTTCCATAGACAGATATGGCAGACTTTAATAAATCAATCTAGAAACTTTAAAGGCTCAATTTTAAAAATGTTAGTGGTACCCTTGTTGTCATGCATATACGCTGTTAAACTTGATATGACTCTAGAACTATGAGGGCATAACGTTGTATCGGATGCCTTCAAACCTTTCATGGAAAATGAATCCACTTATTCTTAAATTGTACAGTACAGTTGCAAACTCCATTGGCTCAGTAGTGTTGAGTACATCCAAATCATAGATGCAGTAGTAAAAGGATTCTGTGATCTGCAATACTTAATAGACACTCTAGGCATCAGAAGCTAGTTGTTGTAATTTGCTGGAGCAGTTAGGAAACTGAAGTGGACACGATAGTTTCCTAGTTTTCTGTGAAAGTTTTCTACACAAATGAATGGCCAATTAGAGGTGCCCACTGTCAAAGTTTCTCATTTTCATTCCATTTCTATATTGAAAGAAGTCAACGGTTAATTTTATTTTGATTTCTCAGTGGACTTTCATTTGATTTCTTGATGATGTAAGATTCCAGCCTGAGATCATGATGGCTTTGTTCTAAGAATTTGGAATCACTATAGAATGATGCAACTCAATCAAGAAGTTGGCTATACCTTGACAGTTTACTTTCATTCGGCACTATAATGTATTCAGTTTTCTCTAATAATAATTGTTTCATATAATTCATTTCATGTTTTGACTGTGTTTGGCTTTGTGCTAGATTTTTGGGTCATGGAGAACTTAAATATGTAAATCAATCCCGTTTTCAAATTTGTTACTTGTAATCACTGACCTTGTGCTGGAGAAGGTGTTCATAATACCATCACAGTGTGCTTAGATCAAGGTGACAGACTTAAATACAAAGCCACATTGAAAAGACTATGGGAAACAGCTCTCTGGTGTATGGGAGAGCTGACAAGCCCTGGTTGAATTACCAGTGGACTGCAAACTGGGCTTGTTTTCACTGGGCTGGTTAGAACTGAGTGGGCAAATGGCAATATTCAATCACCATGCTGTCTCATTTTTCTGTTATGTTTTTTTTTTTGGGAGGGGGGGGGGGGGCAATCTTAATTATTACTTATTATCTAAACAGTGCCACATATTTTTTTCCTTTTTCTTTTCCACCATAATTTTGTCATAAACCTGACATTTACTTAACCAGTAATTCCTTAGTAAACTGAAACAAACTGCATGTTGTTTCAAGTTTATATCATGAAAGCAAGAGACCTTGCTTTTTATCAGTTTACCAGCATGATAATTTTTGTAGTATGCACTTTTCAAGAGTAGTCTGTTGGTTAGATATTCTATGTACGTCAGGATTAAATATCTACTCACCAAGCCATTGTAGATCTTTAATGACTTCCAGTGAATGTGGTAGATTTGAACCAAGGTCTACTGATTTACCTTTGTCACTCTCTTGGAGCTCTTTTATTTTTGTGTGTGCAAAGAACATCCGTTTTTGCTTTTTTCGCTTTCTTCAAGTCTTTGCAGGTCTCACTGGGTCCTAAAGTGTATGTTTGATTAAGATTCAAAAACTGTAGTTATATCTGTCATAGTGTTTGAAGCACATGGCATATTAATGACAGAGATTGTGTATTCAAGAATTTCTAGGCCAGCGGTAAAGCTCACAATGGAATGGTGACTAAAACAAAGGGTTACTTATCTTCAGCTCTACCCACCACAGTTTTGTTGAAGTTTTCAACAATGTTTAGGATTTTTTTGTATTTAAATGCTAATAGCTGATATGTAGAAAATTGACATTTGCTTACTAATCACATAACAAGTTAAAGTGGGTTCTATGTTTTAAATTTTCCTGTCAGTGGTTTTAGTGCAAATAGGTACTTATTATAGACAAATTATTTAAACATAATTTGTAGTGAAAGCAGAGATATAAATTGTTAATATTTTTTTCTTGTATTCATTACTTAAAAGGTATGCATACCTACATAGAATTTTCTCTGTATATTTTTGACCACAGTTCTGTAGACTGATATGGTAGTCTTCAATGAATCAATCCAGAAACTTTGAAGGTTCAATTTTAAAAATGTAAGTGATACCCTTGTTGTCATGCATATGCACAGTTAAACTTGATGAGACTTTGGAGCTTCTTGGGCATAACATTGTATTGGATGCCTTCAAACTTTTCATAGAAATTGAATCCAATTATTCTTAAATTGTACAATGCAGTTGCAAACTCCATTGGCTCAGTAGTGTTGAACAAGTCCAAATCATAGATACAGTAGTAATATAATTCTACGGTATACAATACTTAATAGACACTCCAGACATCAGAAGCTAGTTGTTGTAATTTGCTGGAGCAGTTAGGAAACTGAAGTGGACATGACAGTTTCCCTAGTTTTCTGTGTTAGTTTTTTACACAAACGAGTGGCCAATCAGAGGTGCCTACTGTCAAAGTTTCTCATTTTCATTCCATTACTATATTGAAAGAAGTCAGCTTTATTTTTATTTTGATTTCTCAGTGGACTTTCATTTGATCTCTTGAGATGTAAGATTCCAGCCTGAGATCATGATGGCATTGTCCTAAGAATTTGGAATCACTGTAGAATGATGCAACTCAATCAAGAAGTTGGCTATACCAACAGTTTACTTTCATTCAGTACTAAAATGTATTCAGTTTTCTCTAAAAATAATTATTTCATATAATTCACTTCATGTTTTGACTGTCTTTGGCTTTGTGATAGATTTTTGGGTCATGGAGAACTTTAATACACAAATCAACCCAGTTTTCAAATTTGTGACTTGTAATCATTGACTTTACGTTGGAGAAGGTGTTCATACTACCATCGCAGTGTGCTTAGATCAAGGTGAGGAGTTTCTGGTGACTGACCTGAATGGGTCTCCTGGTGCTACAAAGAATGGCAGTTAGATTGTGTATCCTCAAGAATTTTTCCAAGGGTCTCTTTGATCTTTGCTGCATCTTCCTTCATGACAGGCTGTTTGGGTACAAAGCCACATTTAAAAGACTATGGGAAACAACTCTCTGGTGTATGGGAGAGCTGACAAGCCCTGGTTGAATTACCAGTGGACTGCAAACTGGGCATGTATTCACTGGGCTGGTTAGAACTGAGTGGGCAAGTGGCAATAATGGATTGGGGAAATAGGCATAGAAGTACTGATGAAGATGACAATGCATCAACAGAATGCACTGATGGTGGTTCTGTCAGTGAAGGTACAGCTGGTCTGGTTGCTAAGTGTGAAGCAGGTTCTGTTAGTGAAGTTAAATTTTGGCCTGTTTTGTGGAAGATACTGCTGGTTCTGTGGAAGGTACTGCAGGTGCTGTTTGAGGTGTATATATTGAGATGACAGTAGCCTTGTAAGCATTGAAGATAATTAGCCTCTTCATACTTTCAACTTAAACGAAGAGATAATAATCAGCATCAACATTACTTTTTGAGGTTGCCTTTTTCATGACTTCTGATATTGTCAATTGAGTGCTCTAAAACAAGCAAGTCTTCTCTGCTGTCTTTGATATCACAATTGTGGACAAAAGAAAAACAAATTACACTGTATGATGGCCATTATTGTTGTCAGTAAGAGTACTGTCCAGACAAAACTATACCTCAGTTGATTTGAAGTGCATCTGCTGTCAAAACCCTGGTCACAGCCTTAAGAGTTTAATTGAATTATGTAAATATCCAACTGATGATGTAGCCAGTAATTTGTCATCAAAACAAAATGGTTCATGATTCATGTTTAATTAGACTGATAACCATAGTGAAACTACAATAATAGAACAATGGGCACTTGATATCTGTTTCCCTACAAATAAAATGCTGTGGCATACACTAACAATTTAAATGGAACAACTTTAAATGAACTGGCAGTCAAGTTGCCCACAGATCGACTCTCCAACACTTAGAATTAGTTTTCTATTGCCTTGAAGTTTTCTTATTCCACTTTTCAAGTATACTTTAACCCTTTCACTCCCAAGATCTTATGAGTAATTCTCCTTACTGTCTGCCAAATGATTCTCATCATCTTAGTTCGGAAAATTTTATGTCAGATCAATTAGTTATCTGATAGTTAATATTTTTCTTTATTCTCATCACTTGTCTGCATGATAATGTATAGATACAGTAAGGAGAAATTCTGTCTTGGTCACTCACTGGAGTTAAAGGGTTGAGCTAAAGAATCAGAGCATTTGTTGGGGGATTTAAATCTCAACATCTAAGTGTTTGATTTAACAGTATGTAATGCAATGGCATAAAGTTAATGAATTGTTGTTGAAACTTCAATTATTTCATTTTTTAATGTGCTTTTTCGCATGCAACTTGGACCAAGTACCTCTGAGCTGTACTGTATTTTAACTTAAACTTCATATTGTTCTTTTGGGTGAGGTTAACTGGCAAGCCTTTTAACAAGTGAGCCAGAAAAATTTTAACTTCATTCATTTTGTAAGGCAGTGAGTAGAACTGTGGTGGATATGGACTTTTGGAACTATGTAGAAACTCACAAGTGTTAGACACCTTGTCATACATCTAATCTTTCTGCTGAAGTGAGGCCTTAGCATTGGAAATTCTTGTCCATGTTCCCTATCTTCTCTGTTGATTTTGAAATCAATTGTCCTTTCATCAAAGAAGCCAGAAAGCTTGGTGTTCTGGATTTTCTCCCCTACTGTGTAAACCTTCCCACCTTGTTCCTTTATACACACCAGTGAGTACTGCTATGGCCCTCTTTGTTTACAAACCATGCAGCACTCTTTATGCTTTTTAGCTCATGATTCATAGCTCTAGCTAGTTCAGTACATTTACAAAGCACTGCAGCTTTTGTCTAGTTTGAGATGTATAATGAAAAATCAAGCTTAAAACTTTTTCTATACCTGCTCTTTCAATAGGTACACAAAATATCTCTTAAACACCATATCTTCAACCTTGAACTTTTGCTCAATTCAAGTGCAACCTTTTGCTGTAAATGCAAAATAAAATTTTGTATAAATTTTTAGATGGTATGAATGTGAGATTCTATATTTGTCTAGGAATTTCAAAATCCTACACTGTGGTGACCATGTTTACTTTGTCCTTTAACTAATTTGAAGCAGTTAATGATAATCAGTACTTGTAGGTTAAAGATTTTTTGTCATCCTTTCTAATGAATTTTGCTAGTTGCTATGGATTCAGCTGTTTCTCAGTTCTGTGTCAGTGAAATGAAAGTCAACAAAAAGCTTACAGAGTTTTCTTCATCAGTAGTGTGACTTGTTTTGTTTGGCCTGTCTTTTCTTTCAACAATTTCCAATTGAAAATGTTTCAAGTTGTGCAAAAGGACTTTTTAAAACTTATGAGATTTATCTTTTGCTAGTAACTTAGGCAGTTTGTCTTAACTTTGTTTTCTCTTTCACATTGTGCTGTACATGTAATTGTGGTGCTCTTTATTTATCTTTTTTTAGTTCTTGTCTCACCATATCATTCTTAGCTGCAACAGTTGATTTTTGAAGGGCATCATATTCTAATGAAACTGTTAAAAGAGGAGTTATTGAAAGGTTACATTTATTACCTTTTTTTCTGCAGGTATTTTTCCCTGCAATGTGCGGTTGATACGATTGTGTGGCAAACTACTGAGAGCAATATTCAGAGGAAAAAAAGTCTGTTTTAAGCTATTACAACATCTAAAGTTAGAAATACCAAGATGTAAACCAAGCTCTATACCCCAGGTTTGGTGCATTTATATCATGATGAAGCTAATGCTAAGATTAAAGAATGTTACAACTTGCTTTACGGTGACTAAAGTTTACTAGTTCCCAATTGTGAAAGTTAAGTTGCAATAATTTTCTTTTCTAGTGGCCATGGTGACCAAAACAGTCACAGCTTGGAGTGTAATAGATGCAATTGGCTATACTTTTTGCATTATGACATTAGGTGAATGTGTAATGCTGATGCATACAGTTGAACATACACAGCATAGACATGGGTTTTAATTTTTTTCCCTTTTAATGATATATACTGTTGGTCTTATATTAAAGGACATTATTTTCTTTAGAAGCTTGATATGTTTCTTGTCATCTTACTTTATTTAGGAAGAAAAAGAAAAACTCTGATCTGCAAGTCTTCATTCATCATGTGCGATAAAGCTGCATGTGACAGGCAAAGCAAGTGCTCTTATCTTCTTAGGAAGTTGCAAGATTTCTTTCACCATGATAAGATTGTGGATGGAGGTGACAGTATTAAGCAGTTGACTCAAATCATTGGTGTGGTCAGTGGCTGTGATGAAGGTCAAGCCTATTTTAAAGCTGTACAACAATATGTTGTGCAAACTATGATAGGGCTATTAGAAGGTTCTGGAGACCACTTTATCTTTCTACCTCCTGAAAGTGATTTGTTTAATGAATCAAATGCTCTTTATCTTTTAAGTCTCCTGGCTTTTCAAGCTGGGGACACTGCTTGTTTGGAGGAAATTGCAAGCTTCCCTCAAAGTTATCCTAATGATGGTTATTTGATGATCAGTGTGGGAGTGATGTTAAGTCAGAGGATGAAGTATAAGCTTGGTGAAAAATGTTTTCTGAGTGCATTGAGTTACTTTGAACATAAACAGAATCATCTGGGCACTGTTGTTACCACTGTGAACTTGGCAGCCTTTCATAAGATTTGTGGAGACCATCAGAAAGCTAAGTCTTATTGTAATGCTGCAGTTGGGTTTTGCTGGGATTTCACAAGGACCCCAGCAACTGATGTTCATTTGAAAGTAGTCTTTAGACTTGTTACCCTATCTCAAGAACTCACAGACTACAAAAGTTATCATGATATTCTGAGTGTTGCTGCGAAATTTGACATTGGCCAGATTAGAGATACTTTTGCAGTGCAGCACATGAAGCAGCTGATGACTTTGCAACTGAAAGAACATGAAGGTGAACAGATTAAACATGACGAACTGGAAGAACTTGCCTTACAACTGTTTGTTGCAGATACATTCATACAAGCACAACCACTGACGGCTGACTTCATAGCAATTGTTATGACATTGGCAGAGATGTACTGCACCACTAAGCGCTTTAATGAAGCTAGGCAGTTGATTGACAAGTTGGAGTCAACATTCCTGCATTTTAACGGTGGAAATTGCCCAGTTTTTGGCTTTTTACAGTACCAAATTGGCCACTTTAAATTTAAGTATGGAGAGGCTAGCGACGCACAGAGTAGTCTCCTAAAAGCTGAGCAAATATACATCCACTTCTTTGGGATAGAGCATCACATGGTTGGATTATGCAAGAGTCTACAGGGTGCCTGTACCTTGCAGAAAGGAAACCGTAAGGCGGCCTGTTATTTGCTAAAGGAGGCTCGCATTATTTTTGAGAAAATAAATCACCACCACCAAAAAGTGGGCACAATTCTTTTGAAGTTAGCTGATCTGGAGAGTGAGGCTGGAAATTTTGAGAATGCCAAATTAACCATTGAAGAAGCATTGGAAATGTTCATGTTGTCTTGTGGTAAGGTCTCCCTTCAGACAGCACTTGCTTATCTTCAAGGTGCATCTATTCTGCAAAGGAAAGGAAAATTCATGCGTTCAGCTTTGGACAAAGTGAAAAAAGCCAAGGACATCTTTATATACCATGGCTTGGGCCATGATCATCCAGATGTTGCCTTCTGCCACTGTTTGCAAGGCCGGTTACTGCACTCCCTGGGTCAAGTCAAAGAAGCAGAAGAGGAGTTTCTCTTTGTACATCATCAGCTATCATCACAAGATGACTTGTCTATGAAGACCAAGGTTATTACCCCTGAACTTTTTCGAATGTTCTTTTTGGTAGATGCTGATGGTCTTGCCCTCAAGGGTTCTCTCTTTTCCCACTTTCTTTCTCTTGTCAGTCTGGTTCATATGAAAACAAGGGATGAAAAAACTGGTCATATGAGAGAAATTTTCAGCTGTTTGGAAGAGCTAGACTCCGAGTTCCTGACAGTTTCAAATAATGTGGGCAAACATGTGCACTGTGCATTGCAGAGAATTTTGGAGGCTGATATCCAGGTTTATTGCATCTTCATTCCTGATTCTGCTACACCACTAGAAGAGGATGAGTCCTTTTCATCATCATACAGTGACAAGGAAAAGAGGCCATCAGGAGATTTTGACAATGTGTTCTTGATGTCATCATGCAGTGGCAATGGAAAGAGGCCACGATTTCTTCTCTTCTGGAAGACATCTGATGTCTTGGAAACAGGAGACTTGGGCTGTGTTACCTCTTCCTTCCGTGAAAGTGTTAAACTACTGTGTCTACAGCCTAAGTTTAGAAAAACTTTCCATGAGAAACAAGAGTTTTTCATGAAGCTGCCAATTCAAGAGCAATCACCTGCTGTACCTTCCCTCTCTTCCCGAATTGACTCTCTTCCACTTCTAGTTGATTTAGAGTTATCAAAATTGCACAACCAGTGTGACAGCATAGATAGTTCTCCCACTGCATCTACTCTTTGGCCTTTGGCTCATGTGTCTTACTTTTCCTTTAGATTTTCTTCCTCTGATAAGGCATTGCTTGTTTTTTTCAAGTGGATTTCTAGTTTAAGTAGAAAACTGGAATTGTCTGAGGTGCTCAGCATTTCAACTCCAAAGATCCCCTTGGCTTTACATAGGAATTGTGCAGTCCACTTTACTTTTTTGGACCCTATCTGTGCCTCCTTGTCACTTGCTGTTGAGGAAGGATCTGTTTATGTAAAGTGTCGAGCTGTAAAAGAAAGTGGGTCAACTTGTATTTGTTCCTCTGTGAAGTGTGCTTTGGAGAGCATCATGGAGTCTCTTGAGTCTGATTTTCAAGGATCAGGCTTTGAACAAACTCAGTGTTTGCCATGTGTGGAGGATGGTGGTGAAAATGCTGAGGAGTCAACAAAATGTTATTGTCACGGTAAGGACTTTCAAGACAAATCTTCCTGCAATTCTGACCAAAAGTTGGATTTACATGCACAAACCAACTGGGAACCAGATTCTGATGTGCTAAAGATAGGAATGTCTGTTGACCTGTCACAGACTGAGGTAATTAAAATTTTTACTTTGTGATTGAAATCACTAAAACAAGTAGGTTCATAGGTTAAAACTTCTCCAGATAAATATTTGTTTTGGCATGATGTAAATGTATACGTACTTGTACAAGGTGTAATCTTATTTCTTTCTCTTTCTACCTTTAAAGAAGGCAAGGGAGGGGGCTATTTAGTGTAGGAGTCAAAAATTTTTTATCCTCATTATTTTGAGAAGGTTAATTATTTTTACTCAAACAGTGTAGTGGTTGAAGTAGAATCTTGCAGTCACTGTCTCAAGATATTTTTGAATCAGCATATATCTTTTAGAACTTTGGGTCATCTGTCATTCTGAAAAATTCCCTAAGATGCACTGATAGAATTGGAAAAGATGGTGAATTTTCCAAGATGTTTAGACCATTTTTATCGAAGTTTTTGTCGTTTGCATTGCCATGAGTTTCCTGTGTGATTGATAAAGAGGGTAATTAAAATGTTTCTAAGTTTAGGGTTAAAATGAAGGAACGTATTGGACTCTGGATCAAGAATTCCAAATTCTAGCTTTTGCTGGAGTCACTAGGCTTTGTTCTCAGTCACTCTTTAACTCTTTAACTCTCAAGATATGATTGTTAATTCTACCCTCTAGCCGCTACAAATTTCCTTGTAAACAAGTTATGTGAATTTGGTGTTAGATCAAAATGACAACTTCTGCCTGATGCATTTGAGTACTCTCATTACCTGCTTGCTGGATAGTGAATAGATGGATGTTGTAGGGAGAAGTCACTTGTTAATCACTTGTTAAAGACTTGAAAGTCATTGATTTAGAATTCATAAAGGATAGAATTTCTAGTATAAAATAAGTCCATTTTCGGCAGGATCTTGTTTATTGAAATTGTTCTCTTTTGGATTGTAAAACATTATAACTAAAAGAAAGAGTGAATATCAATCATTGTAGATTTACCCATAACTGGGAGATGTCATCATGAAATTATTAATGAAAAGATTAATATTACAATGACTTAATGTATTATTTTTATTTGCTTTAAATTGACTATGGTTTTTTTATTTGATAGGATACTGAAAGCTTATCATTCACTGCCCACTCTGGAGACAAGATTGGTACTGATGTTTGTGTAAACCTTTTGGAGTGTATTTTGAGAAACAGACAGTTATCTTTAGAAATACAACTTTCAGGCAACAGCAATGGATTATATACTACTGATGGTACAGAAGAACATGTTAACTCTCTTTTAACTCCTGTGTCAGCCTCATCACTGAACAGTTTGCCCTTGGGTCAGTATGATGCCACAAATGAAAACCCAGAGTTTATGCAGAAAGCTTTGCCATCTTTGAAGAATGTCTGTGGAGAAACATATTCAGGAAAAGAGACAGGTAATGTCTCAAACACGTCATCAACTTCACAGGGAATCTTTGTCAGCAGTCACTACCATGAGAGTGCAGCAGTGAAGTCAAATTGTGAAGAAGGTTGGATTGCAAAGTATCATCCTAGCTCAGAAACCAAAGACAATTTGCCACCAAATGAAAGTCCTCAGGAGAATTGCAGTGTTCAAAGCACTGAAGCATGCTCTAACAAAGAGGAGTCAAAGGAGGATCACAGAATGGAATTTGATCAGTGTCCTGGACTTCCATTGACCACAGAGAATGGCAAAGGCACCATTCTCAATGGCAACCTGATCTGTGAATTGCAAGATGAAGTTGTGTTCTACCAGGATCAGTGCCATGAACTAAGAGAAAAATTGATAAAATTGAAAGAAAAATTGAAGCTCTGTGAAGAGGAGAAACAAGGTCTTCAAGCTGAAGTAGGAAGACAGTTGTTTCTTGAAAGCAAAGAAAGACGATGCAGCAAAAAGGTTTATCAACCCCCCAGCAAACATGCCAGTGGGACAAGTGAGCCTGTTGGAGTTAGAGGTGCATCCCATGACTTTTCAGGTACAGATGCTAAGCTGCTTGGTGGTGCAGGTCCTTTAGAAAAAGCAGGTAAATACTTTTTGGAATAGTTACTGTGGCTATTGTGCTCCCGATAGGATTCATATTAACTGTATGTTACTTCTACTACAAATTTGCACAATTGGCATACATTACTTATCATGTCCTAAAGATGATCATCAGAAAGCATGCTCGATTGGTAGAGATCATGGCTTTCTGTCTTCGTCTTTCAATAAGGCACCTCAGAAGGTAGATGTTGCACAATCTGAAACTGTGTTGTATAGCCATTAAGTCAGTATGTTGAGTTATAACTGAAAATTAATACTGTACCTTTATTTAGAAATTCCATTACATTAATGAAGGTTTCAAAATTTCACCTTTCTTGGGATAAGTATGCATGCATGCATTATACTATTCCAAGACGGTATTATTATGAATGAGAAAAAAAACTGCATTTCTAAGAGTTACCTCACATTTATCTTGTTTGTGTTTCCTTTTGCAGGTATCTTGCTTCAACAAAGACTCCGGGAGATCTCACTTTCCCTTTCAGAATCGGAACTAAGCAGGATCAAGAAGCTTGTTCGACCCATGTTGGATAGCTTTAGACTTGCCAGGATCAGGGAGGGTTCAGAGTTGTTTGAGGAATTAGAAAGAAGAGGGAAGTTTTCCTTTTCCTTTGTTAAAGATCTTCTGGAAAGAATCCATCGTTTTGATCTTGTAGAGAAACTTGCTGAACCTTTTCATAATGGTGGAGAATCATGTAGAAGGGAATCTTTTTCACCTCAAGAGAGCAAACAACTGGTTGACATGTCTGAAAGTGTTTCTGGTGTCAATGGTAAACAATGCGATGAAATGGAAGAAAGGAAAGAAATATTTGACAACACTGAAGTTGATGAAGAGGATGAAGTTTGCAACTATTCCAATGTAAACTCACTTAATGGTGATAAAGAGGGGGCTGCTCTTACTTTTCATGCAGAGAATGTGAATGGATCAAGGTTTTTTGGAGATGTGGATTTGTCACAGGAGAGATACGATTCAGCCTCAGGTTTGTCTCAGTCATTTGATGCGTCAAGTATTGGATTGGACTCCCGAGAGAAGTCTTGGTCACCTTCATTTACAGTTGAACAATTTGAAAGTGAAAAGCTGAAAGGAGCATGTGCTGCTAATGGCAAAAGGGACAAAGAAGTTACACATGGTTTCTCTTTTCCTGATGGTGCAGAGACACAATCTTATTCTAATCATCACTTTAATGACACTGTAGATGGTGCAGCTAATTTACCAGATAGAGCCCAAGATAGTTTAAAGCAAGAAGACTTAACTAGTGTGAATCAAGATTCTCTTCCAAATGGAGACACAAATCAGAGGCAAAATGTTTCAGGTGCAAGGTTCACTGCTCAAAAGGACACAGCAACAGATCTTTCTGACTCTCATGTGAGCAGTCAGTCAAAGAAATGGGAGCATTTAGGGGCCAGGCCAAGAGACAGACCCCTTAAAACAGACAGATGTCCAGAACCTTCTTTGCTAAACTCATTGGAAGACTTGGTACCTCCACAAGTTGCTGGACCTGTGGCTCATGGAGTGGCCAACACATTCTTAGAAAGACACTCAGAAGACAAACATCTTCATGAAAGTTTATATTACACTAACGTTGAGAAGATGTTGACTGAGAATTCTTCATTACAAGGAGCTTCTCATGTAGACAGCATGGTAAACTTGACTGAGTCAAATAAAGCTCAACTGTACTTTGGTGAGTGTCAAGTTCCTTTCAGGCCAGATCCATATTCTCAAATACATGTGTCATTGTTCCCTCAGACTAGTGGAGCATGTATTGGAGGAAATAACAGTTCAAACACTGGCTTCAACTTATTGAATCCTAATGTAGCCAACAACTTTGTGCCTTTTACAGGACTGCAAGATGGGACTTTTCCATCTTTACAAAGAGATGAAGTTTTTCATTCAGGGTTCACTGGTTCAGGATTGACCTCTGATTTCATGCAGCCCACAGGATCTCAAATAGGTGCCTTTAACGCATTGAATTCCAATTCATCATTTAATGAGTATGCTCTTGGTACAAGAGAGCCTCAAATACCTCCGGATGGGCATTTTACAAGTTTGCAAATTAATCAACCAATTCACCTAGGGTTACATGGTTCAGGCTTCACTTCTGACTTGACAGGGTCCACAAGGCCTGAAATGACACATTCTGCAACTGGTACACAGAGAAACAGTGACTTCAGAGGCAGTGCATCAATGTTACCTTCAACAAGAAATTCTGGATTATTAGGAAGTTCATCAGTTAACAAGCAAACCTATGGTTTCCCTCCAGATGCTTCCCCAACTTCATCTTCAGGTGCAAGGGTTAATGGATCTGACAGCAGGCTTTTTTCAGAATCAGAGTCAAGTAGAGTTAGTCAGTTATTGCCAGTCACAACAGGCAGTGATGGTTTGAATACATCTGAAGAGGTTAACTCTAGTAGCAATGCAATGAATGCATCTGGTGATCATTTGGCTTCTGGACATTATAGAGAAGGAAGCAGGGCCTATAATTCTTCAAGCTCTCACATGATATCTGGTACTGATACAGGGGAGAGTCAATCTGGCGAAACTGAAGATTCAGTCACAAACAGAAACTATGGCACAGAGTCAGTGGAGTCTACGGATAACTCCCTACTTGAATTGGAACAGCGTGTTGAAGAGGCTTGTGCAATGGTGGAAAGAGTGCTTAGGGAGAGAGAAGAAAGAGAAGAGTTTGGTCGGGAAATTGAAAGAAAAGAGCGTGAAATTCGAGCAGAAAGAGCACGAAAGAAGAGAGAAAGAGAAGCAAGGGAGCTAGAGGAAGCCAGAGGATGGCCTCAACAGCAGGAACCAGTTACTGGACAGTCTTTGTGGCTTTGTGAGCATTACCAACGTCATTGTAGAGTACGTTTCCCTTGCTGTAACAACTTCTATTCATGCCACCGTTGCCATAATAATTCCAAAGAATGTGACAATGAGGAAGCTAAAGCAAGTCATGCTACTCACCTTAAATGCAGCTACTGTCATCATGAACAAGAGGTGATGAAAGGTTTTTAGTTATGTTGTAAATTATAGTTATAAGAATTGCCATATTTTTTATTGGGAGTGGTAGAAAACATACAGGGAGGAGATTTATGTCCTTTTTTCCAGTAATATTTGTTAACTGTTTTGGTGACTTATTAATTATAATACACTCTCTACTGTTGCAAACTCACTTTGCACATGTTTGCAAAATTTTAGTTGCCATTTAAATAAAAATTAAGCAAAACAAATCTCACTGCAAATTCAGATACCAAAATGTTATCCCCTTTCCATGGCAACCACACTGGTTGATGAATGAGACAATCTATGTTAAGAACTTTGTGATCATAATTCCCACTAACTTAGAGTGTGAGACTTTGAGTGTGATTTTCCAAATCATTTCCTTTCAGATTGGTGAAGACAGTGGCAAGTGTCGTAGTTGTGGAGCAAAGATGTCAGCATACTTCTGTGCTATTTGTAAACACTTCACCAGCATTGACAAAAATCCATACCACTGTGAAAAATGTGGAATATGCCGGTAACTGACCTGACAGAGTTTTCAGTTAATAAAGAACTTTTCTGTTGTGTTTTCCAAAGCTTTTTATGTTTTGAAGCCACATGAGCTTTTTCAAGGGTTCAAAGTGTAACTTTTCTTGTAAGTCATCTGTTTGGCAACCTATATGTGTAGAAACATAGAATAGTAACCAGAAAGTAAACACTTAAACAGCTCACATTTTGCCTAAATCTTTCTTTTCTCAATCCTACCTTGAAGCCAGCTTTACAAATTTGATTTTTCTACCTTTTAAAGCAGGGCACTGGTCTTATTATGCCATGTTTTCTTGTAGCATACATAAAGACAAATCGTTCCACTGTGATGTATGCAATGTCTGTCTCGACAAACGGCTTCAAGGAAAGCACAAGTGTAGGCCAGACTCTGGCCATGATGAATGCTGTATCTGTTTAGAGGTGAGCTGGTAACTTTCAAAATAATTTTGGTTTCTTAATCGTTTTTATTATTATTATTGTTACTGTTGTTGATATATTTTTTATTAATTTACCTTTCTACTTCTTTTCCCATGAGAAAATTGTCCCACCCTGTATGTGTAACACTGTGTTCTTTCCAAACTATTATATCAAAAGTCACTTTCACATGAGCCATGTTCTCCAACCACTTTTACACCTTCAGACATTTTGTGGTTATTTGCTTAGAAGATATATAAATGTAACACTAATTTTAAATTCTGACATACTTTGTACAATTTTTCTAACCCACTACATGTGTATATATTAGAAAACTTGTTTATACCTTCCTTTTATCCCTTATTTCTTGACTATATAAAAGCACTTCTTTAATCATGACTTCAGCATAATAACTTTTCATTTTTGTTTTACTTGTAGGATGCTTTCAGTGGATGTCAGATTTTACCCTGCTCACACAAGGTTCATCGAGAATGTGCAATAGCTATGATACAGAATGGAATGTAAGCACTTAATTCTTCAATATTCCTTCGTCACTTCTTTGCCTTGTTTGTTTATTTGTATTTTGTTGTGCTAGACTACACACTTTCCACTTGATAGTCAGAGAAAACAAGAAGTATATTCAAAGTTAAAAACTCTTCTGAGCAACTACCTCTGATACATTACTGTGACCAGACTATTTTTTGTTACTGGAAATTCTCAGAACTACTGGAGTAAACCTCCTTTTGTGCAATAACTTAAGGTAATGCAAGCTCACTAAGAAGTGTCAGTTGGGTAACAAGCCTTGCATTTTATTTGTTTAACTTTTCCCTCAGTCCTCTACCTGGGTGCAACAAGGCTTGTCTGGCTTATGGATACTTTTCTGTGTTTTATTGCAAGTGAGGAACCCATTCCACTACTTCCTCACTCACATGTAAGGAAATCAGATTTCTGCCGTAGGTCATTTAACCTGTTAGTTAACTACAGGTAGCCAAAAAAATATATTTGTATGCCAATTATTAGTAATTGTATGTTTCTTATGTTTCTTATTAAAGCCGCACATGCCCAGTATGCAGACACCCATTATACAGCCCAGCTCCTGAGTGAAAATTGCTGCATTTCATGTTGGTGACTGTCAGCTGCTCAAGGCATGTCTTTCAGAAGGAAAAGCATGTCAAAAAGAGAAGAAAATGTTTTACAATTCTGATATTAAAGTGTATATTAAATAGGTATGCATTATGAAGCAAACAAATTTCAGACAGTATTTGTATATTGTTTGAGTTAAAGCCATGACTTAACCACATTACTTTAAGAAAAATGGCTTTCAGTTAGGTTTTGCTGAAAGACATGTTCTTTGAATGCTAAATATCTCTGACAAGGAAACAATTTTGTTCCACTTTGAAAAAAATTGAGAACATGGTATTAAAATGAAAAAAAGGCACATGATTATTAAAGAATTATCTTGTTTGTTAAAGTTGTTTAAGATAGTTGCTTGAGATTTATTGTCCCATGATTTTGAAAAATTCAGCTGTTACATATCTATTGTGATCGATTTCATGTATGTTCAGTTTAATATAAATATTATTGATCGAGTTGGTCTGCCTTTTATGTGGAGTTGATTCGTTAAATTGCAATAAACTTTTGTGCAATGAAAAGTCTTTAACAGTGTGACCGCTTGTGCTATGAAAAGTCTTTAACAGTGTGGCCGCCTGCAACCACACCCCCTACACACACCCTTGCCCTACCTCCCCACACACCCTTGTCCTACCCCCTACACACACCCTTGCCCTACCCTCTACACACACCCCTGCTCTACCCCCTAAACACACCCTTGTCGTGTCCCCCTATACACACTTTTGCCCTACCTCCTTCTCCACCCCTCGTATGTTTAAAGCGAAGCTTTTCATGAAAGTAATAAGGCGTACCAAAACTGGTATTTCGGTAAGAAAAGAAAAAAGGAGGCTACCTATTCTTGGGGTTTCACTGTTCTTCCCTCAGTGAAGTTCCTCGCTTCGACGACATTATTTTCTTATTTTTGACCCTGACGTCATTTTCTCTTACCTTTTATGGAGGAACGGAGTAGAAAAGATGGTAAAGGCACAGGAAATATATGATTGAGTAATCTAACGGGCTCAGGGGACGAGAATCCAGGTAGAAACCCCAGGTTTCATCGCTTACTTTGTTTTGAACAACAGTTATTAATGTTGATCGTACTTTATTCGTTAGCAGCTTCGAATAAGTCTCAAGTTGACGATCATAGCGCCGAGGTAGGTGTGGATGTTATTGTTTTTCGTTCCGTGTTTAGGGCATTCGATACTAAAATGTCGATTAAGTATCGTTTTAATCACTTCGTAAAAGGTTTCGTAACCGAAAGAGTAATAAAGATCGTAAAACCGAGGTTATTGATTAAAACACTCTTTTCATTTTTGGACTTTGACTCGGCTGAAATGAGTGCCCCACTTCACATCCTCGTGACACCATTTAACTCATGTTCGCTTGCCTTAACCTCATATTGAAATGCATAAGCGCACAAAGATATCTATTTTTATATTCAGCCGCCTTGTCCGTGCTACAAATAAACAGAAGAGAGGAACAGAATCCTAACCAATTCTTATGCTGAAAAGTGTATTATCTTGCGATTATAAGTACCTCGATTATCTCTATTCTTAAATATTTCCTTAAGATTTACCGATGAGGAGCCAAATATATTTCATTGATTGTAAATTAAATGTTTTGGAAAGGGCCGAGTTTACCAGAAATTAAATCAAGACATGCTGATGTTGAAACTTGTTTCACGCTTTCTTCATATAAGGAGGGTCTATGTTGACTGTTTTAAATCATAACAAAGACATAAGGAAATAACAAAGACATAATGAAATAAGAAAGACATAATGAAATAACAAAGACAAAGAGTCGGTAAGATAAAAACTTTAAGTGATTTTCCGCATGAGTACGGAAAAAATACTTTAAGATTTGATGTGAAATCAGAGTAATTGGTCGGTCACGAGAGAGGTCCGATGTCTTGATACAGCATTTTGATTTATAATATTGGACGAACTGATGGCTAAAAATCCTAAGAGATCTAGCTTGTTTGATAAATGAATTTGGTATTTTGTTAACTCATTAAGTCATTTTTGAGCTGATAATGGTGCTATTGAATTCTGGTGACAAGTCGCATGAAGATCAAGTCTAGCAACCTGCTATTTACTGGTACTGGTATCTGGTCAATTCGCCACTACTAAAAACTCACCACCACAAAACTCACTAAAGAATCGTTGATGAAACTTCAATTATTTCATTTTTTAACATGCTTTTTGTGTGCAACTTAGGCCAAACACCTCTGAGCTGTATTTTACATTAACTTAAACTTCATATTGTTCTTAAGGCTTTGGGTAACGTTAACTGGCAAGCCTTTTAACAAGTGAGCCAGAAATATTTAAACTTTATGCATTTTGTAAGGCAGTGAGTAGAACTGTAGTGGATATGGAATTTTTGCTCAAAGTAGAAACTCGCAAGTGTTAGACACCTTGTCAAACATCTAATATTTCTTCTGAAGTGAGGCCTTTGTGTTGGAAATTCTTGTTTCCCATCTTCCCTACTGAGTTTGACATCAGTGGTCCTTTCATCAAAGTAGCCAGCAAGCCTGCTCTAATCTAAAAATGATGTGGTGTTCTTGAATTTCTTTCCTGCAGTGTAAACCTTTTCTCCTTATTCCTTTATACATACCAGTGAGTACTGCTATGGCCCTCTTTGGTTACAAACCATGCAGCACTCTTTATGGTCTTTAACTTATGATTCATAGCTCTAACTAGTTTAGCACATTTAAAAAGGGGTGCAGCTTTTTGCCCAGGTTGAGATGTATAATGAAAAGTTGTGCTTAAAACTTTTGCCATACCTGCTCTTTCAATTTGGGTATAAAATATCTCTTAAACACCATCTTCAACCTTGAACTTTTTCTCAATTCAAGCAAACTTTTGGTGTAAATGTAAAATAAAATTTTGTGTAAATTTTTAGGAGGTATGCAAGTGAGATTCTACATTTAAAAATCCTATGTCGCAGCAACCATGTCTACTTTATCTTTAGACTAATTTTTAAGCAGATAAGGATAATTAGTGCTTATAAATTGAAAAATTTTGTTATCCTTGCTAATGAATGCTGTTGCTATGGATTCAAAGTAAGTTTAACATTCGCAGGCATTTCTCATATTTTCCCTTTTAATGATATATACTGTTGGTCATATTATTATAAGACATTATTTTCTTTAGAAGCTTAATATGTTTCTTGTCATCTTACTTTATTTAGGAAGACAAAGAAAAAATTTTTACAAGTCTTCATTCATCATGAGTGATAAAGCTGCATGTGACAGGCAAAGCAAGTGCTCTTATCTTCTTAAGAAGTTGCAAAATTTCTTTCACCATGACAAGATTGTGGATGGAGGTGACAGTATCAAGCAGTTGACTCAAATCATTAGTGTGGTCAGTGGCTGTGATGAAGGCCAAGCCTATTTTAAAGCTATACAACAATGTGTTGTGCAAGCAATGATAGGGCTATTAGAAGGCTCTGGAGACCACTTCATCCTTCTACCTCCTGAAGGTGATTTGTTTGATGAATTAAATGCTCTCCATGTCTTAAGTCTCCTGGCTTTTCAAACTGAGGACATTGCTTGTTTGGAGGAAATTGCAAGCTGCTCTCAGGGTTATCCTGGTGATGGTTATTTGATGATCAGTGTGGGAGTGATGTTAATTCAGAGGATGAAGTATAGGCCGAGTGAAAAATGTTTTTTGAGTGCATTGAGTTACTTTGAACATAAACAGAATCATCTGGGCGCTGTTGTTGCCACTGTGAATTTGGCAGTCTTTCATAAGATCTGTGGAGACTATCGGAAAGCTCAGTTTTATTGTAATGCTGCGGTTAGGTTGTGCTTGGATTTCACAAGAACCCCAGCAACTGATGTTCATTTGAAAGTAGTCTTCAGACTTGCTATCTTGTCTCAAGAACTCAAAGACTACAATAGTAATCATGATATTCTGAGAGTTGCTGTGAAATTTGACATTGACCAGATTAGAGATACTTTTGCAGTGCAGCACATGAAGCAGCTGATGACTTTGCAACTGAAAGAACATGAAGGTGAACAGATTAAACATGACGAACTGGAAGAACTTGCCTTACAACTGTTTGTTGCAGATACATTCATACAAGCACAACCACTGACTGCTGACTTCATAGCAATTGTTATGACATTGGCAGAGATGTACTGCACCACTAAGTGCTTTAATGAAGCTAGGCAGTTGATTGACAAGTTGGAGTCAACATTCCTGCATTTTAATGGTGGAAATTGCCCACGTTTTGGCTTTTTACAGTACCAAATTGGCCACTTCAAATTTAAGTATGGAGAGGCTATCGACGCACAGAGTAGTCTCCTAAAAGCTGAGCAAATATACATCCACTTCTTTGGGATAGAGCATCACATGGTTGGATCATGCAAGAGTCTACAGGGTGCCTGTGCCTTGCAGAAAGGAAACCAAAAGGAGGCCTGTCACTATCTAAAGGAGGCTCGCATTATTTTTGAGAAAATAAATCACCACCACCAAAAAGTAGGCACAATTCTTTTGAAGTTAGCTGATCTGGAGAGTGAGGCTGGAAATTTTGAGAATGTCAAATTAACCATTGAAGAAGCATTGGAAATGTTCATATTGTCTTGTGGTAAGGTCTCCCTTCAAACAGCCCTTGCTTATCTTCAAGGTGCATCTATTCTGCAAAAGAAAGGAAAATTCATGCATGCAGCTTTGGACAAAGTGAAAAAAGCCAAGGACATCTTTATATACCATGGCTTGCGCCATGATCATCCAGATGTTGCCTTCTGCCACTGTTTGCAAGGCTGGTTACTGCACTCCCTGGGTCAAGTCAAAGAAGCAGAAGAGGAGTTTCTCTTTGTACATCATCAGCTATCATCACAAGATGACTTGTCTATGAAGACCAAGGTTATTACCCCTGAACTTTTTCGAATGTTCTTTTTGGTAGATGCTGATGGTCTTGCCTTCAAGGGTTCTCTCTTTTCCCACTTTCTTTCTCTTGTCAGTCTGGTTCATATGAAAACAAGGGATGAAAAAACTGGTCATACGAGAGAAATGTTCAGCTGTTTGGAAGAGCTAGACTCCGAGTTCCTGACAGTTTCAAATTATGCGGGCAAACATGTGCACTGTGCATTGCAGAGAATTTTGGAGGCTGATATCCAGGTTTATTGCATCTTCATTCCTGATTCTGCTACACCACTAGAAGAGGATGAGTCCTTTTCATCACCATACAGTGACAAGGAAAAGAGGCCATCAGGAGATTTTGACAATGTGTACTTGATGTCATCATGCAGTGGCAATGGAAAGAGGCCACAATTTCTTCTCTTCTGGAAGACATCTGATGTCTTAGAAACAGGAGACTTGTGCTGTGTTACCTCTTCCTTCTGTGAAAGTGTTAAACTACTGTGTCTACAGCCTAAGTTTAGAAAAACTTTCCATGAGAAACAAGAGTTTTTCATGAAGCTGCCAATTCAAGAGCAATCACCTGCTGTACCTTCCCTCTCTTCCCGAATTGACTCTCTTCCACTTATAGTTGATTTAGAGTTATCAAAATTGCACAACCAGTGTGACAGCATAGATAGTTCTCCCACTGCATCTACTCTTTGGCCTTTGGCTCATGTGTCTTACTTTTCCTTTAGATTTTCTTCCTCTGATAAGGCACTGCTTGTTTTTTTCAAGTGGATTTCTAGTTTAAGTAGAAAACTGGAATTGTCTGAGGTGCTCAGCATTTCAACTCCAAAGATCCCCTTGGCTTTACATAGGAATTGTGCAGTCCACTTTACTTTTTTGGACCCTATCTGTGCCTCCTTGTCACTTGCTGTTGAGGAAGGATCTGTTTATGTAAAGTGTCGAGCAGTAAAAGAAAGTGGGTCAACTTGTATTTGTTCCTCTGTGAAGAGTGCTTTGGAGAGCATCATGGAGTCTCTTGAGTCTGATTTTCGAGGATCAGGCTTTGAACAAACTCAGTGTTTGCCATGTGTGGAAGATGGTGGTGAAAATGCTAAGGAGCTAACAAAATGTTATTGTCACTGTAAGGACTTTCAAGACAAATCTTCCTGCAATTCTGACCAAAAGTTGGATTTAAATGCACAAACCAACTGGGAACCGGATTCTGATGTGCTAAAGATAGGACCATCTTTTGACCTGTCACAGACTGAGGTAATTAAAATTTTTACTTTGTGATTGAAATCACTAAAACAAGTAGGTTCATAGGTTAAAACTTCTCCAGATAAATATTTGTTTTGGCATGATGTAAATGTATACATTCATCTGTCATTCTGAAAAATTCCCCAAGATGCACTGATAGAATTGGAAAAGATGGTGAATTTTCCAAGATGTTTAGCCCATTTATCAAAGTTTTTGTCGTTTGCATTGCCATGAGTTTCCTGTGTGATTGATAAAGAGGGTAATTAAAATGTTTCTAAGTTTAGGGTTAAAATGAAGGAACGTATTGGACTCTGGATCAAGAATTCCAAATTCTAGCTTTTGCTGGAGTCACAAGGCTTTGTTCTCGGTCACTCTTAAACTCTTTAACTCTCAAGATATGATTGTTAATTCTCCCCTCTAGCTGCTACAAATTTCCTTGTAAACAAGTTATGAGAATTTGGTGTTAGATCAAGATAACAGCTTCTACCTGATACATTTGAGTATTCTCATTACCTGCTTGCTGGATAGTGAATGTATGGATGTTGTAGGGAGAAGTCACTTGTTAATCACTTGTTAAAGACTTGAAAGTTGTTGATTTAGAATTCATAAAGGATAGAATTTCTAGTATAAAATAAGTCCATTTTTGGCAGGATCCTGTTTATTGAAATTGTTCTCTTTTTGGTTGTAAAACATTATAACTAAAAGAAAGAGTGAATATCAATCATTGTAGATTTACCCATAACTGGGAGATGTCATCATGAAATTATTTATGAAAAGATTAATATTACAATGACTTAATGTATTATGTTTTATTTGCTTTAAATTGACTATGGTTTTTTTATTTGATAGGATACTGAAAGCTTATCATTCACTGCCCACTCTGGAGACAAGATTGGCACCGATGTTTGTGTAAACCTTTTAGAGTGTATTTTGAGAAACAGACAGTTATCTTTAGAAATACAACTTTCAGGCAACAACAATGGATTATATACTACTGATGGTACAGAAGAACATGTTAACTTTCTTTTAACTCCTGTGTCAGCCTCATCACTGAACAGTTTGCCCTTGAGTCAGTATGATGCCACAAATGAAAACCCAGAGTTTATGCAGAAAGCTTTGCCATCTTTGAAGAATGTCTGTGGAGAAACATATTCAGGAAAAGAGAAAGGTAATGTCTCAAACACATCATCACCTTCACAGGGAATCTTTGTCAGCAGTCACTACCATGAGAGTGTAGCAGTGAAGTCAAATTGTGAAGAGGGTTGGATTGCAAAGTATCATCCTAGCTCAGATACCAAAGACAATTTGCCACCAAATGAAAGTCCTCAGGAGACTTGCAGTGTTCAAAGCACTGAAGCATGCTCTAACAAAGAGGAGTCAAAGGAGGATCACAGAATGGAATTTGATCAGCGTCCTGGACTTCCATTGACCACAGAGAATGGCAAAGGCACCATTCTCAATGGCAACCTGATCTGTGAATTGCAAGATGAAGTTGTGTTCCACCAGGATCAATGCCATGAACTAAGAGAAAAATTAATAAAATTGAAAGATAAATTGAAGCTCTGTGAAGAGGAGAAACAAGGTCTTCAAGCTGAAGTAGGAAGACAGTTTTTTCTTGAAAGCAAAGAAAGACGATGCAGCAAAAAGGTTTATCAACCCCCCAGCAAACATGCCAGTGGGACAAGTGAGCCTGTTGGAGTTAGAGGTGCATCCCATGACTTTTCAGGTACAGATGCTAAGCTGCTTGGTGGTGCAGGTCCTTTAGAGAAAGCACTGCCAGGTAAATACTTTTTGAATAGTTACTGTGGCTATTGTGCTCCTGATAGGATTCATATTAACTGTATGTTACTTCTACTACAAATTTGCACTATTGGCATACATTATTCATCATGTCCTAAAGATGATCACCAGAAAGCATGCTCGATTGGTAAAGATCATGGCTTTCTGTCTTCGTCTTTCAATAATGCACCTCAAAAGGCAGATGTTGCACAGTCTGAAAGCATGTTGTATAGCTATTTAGTCAGTATGTCGAGTTATAACTGAAAATTAATACTGTACCTTTATTTAGAAACTTCATTACATTAATGAAGGCTTTCAAAATTTCACCTTTCTTGGGATAAGTATGCATGCATGCATTTTACTATTCCAAGACGGTATTAATATGAATGAGAAAAATAACTGCATTTCTAAGAGTTACCTCACATTTATCTTGTTTGTGTTTCCTTTTGCAGGTATCTTGCTTCAACAAAGACTCAGGGAGATCTCACTTTCCCTTTCAGAATCGGAACTAAGCAGGATCAAGAAGCTTGTTCAACCCATGTTGGATAGCTTTAGACTTGCCAGGATCAGGGAGGGTTCAGAGTTGTTTGAGGAATTAGAAAGAAGAGGGGAGTTTTCCTTTTCCTTTGTTAAAGATCTTCTGGAAAGAATCCATCGTTTTGATCTTGTAGAGAAACTTGCTGAACCTTTTCATAATGGTGGAGAATCATGTAGAAGGGAATCTTTTTCACCTCAAGAGAGAAAACAACTGGTTGACATGTCTGAAAGTGTTTCTGGTGTCAATGGTAAACAATGCGATGAAATGGAAGAAAGGAAAGAAATATTTGACAACACTGAAGTTGATGAAGAGGACGAAGTTTGCAACAATTCCAATGTAAACTCACTTAATGGTGATAAAGAGGGGGCTGCTCTTACTTTTCATGCAGAGAATGTGAATGGATCAAGGTTTTTTGGAGATGTGGATTTGTCAGAGGAGAGATACGATTCAGCCTCAGGTTTGCCTCAGTCATTTGATGTGTCAAGTATTGGATTGGACTCCCGAGAGAAGTCTTGGTCGCCTTCATTTACAAGTGAACAATTTGAAAGTGAAAAGCTGAAAGGAGCATGTGCTGCTAATGGCAAAAGGGACAAAGAAGTTACACATGGTTTCTCTTTTCCTGATGGTGCAGAGACACAATCTTATTCTAATCATCACTTTAATGACACTGTAGATGGTGCAGCTAATTTACCAGAAAGAGCCCAAGATAGTTTAAAGCAAGAAGACTTAACTAGTGTGAATCAAGATTCTCTTCCAAATGGAGACACAACTCAGAAGCAAAATGTTTCAGGTGCAAGGTTCACTGCTCAAAAGGACACCGCAATAGATCTTTCTGACTCTCATGTGAGCAGTCAGTCAAAGAAATGGGAGTATTTAGGGGCCAGGCCAAGAGACAGACCTCCTAAAACAGACAGATGCCCAGAACCTTCTTTGCTAAACTCATTGGAAGACTTGGTACCTCAACAAGTTGCTAGACCTGTGGCTCATGGAGTGGCCAACACATTCTTAGCAAGACACTCAGAAGACAAACATCTTCATGAAAGTTTATATTACACTAATGCTGAGAAGATGTTGACTGAGAATTCTTCATTACAAGGAGCTTCTCGTGTAGACAGCATGGTAAACTTGACTGAGTCAAATAAAGCTCAACTGTACTTTGGTGACTGTCAAGTTCCTTTCAGGCCAGATCCATATTCTCAAACACATGTGTCATTGTTCCCTCAGACTAGTGGAGCATGTATTGGAGGAAATGATAGTTCAAACACTGGCTTCAACTTATTAAATCCTAATGTAGCCAACAACTTTGTGCCTTTTACAGGACTGCAAGATGGGACTTTTCCATCTTTACAAAGAGATGAAGTTTTTCATTCAGGGTTCACTGGTTCAGGATTGACCTCTGATTTCGTGCAGCCCACAGGATCTCAAATAGGTGCCTTTAACGCGTTGAATTCCAATTTATCATGAAATGAGTATGCTCTTGGTACAAGAGAGCCTCAAATACCACCGGATGGGCATTTTACAAGTTTGCAAATTAATCAATCAATTCACCTAGGGTTACATGGTTCAGGCTTCACTTCTGACTTGACAGGGTCCATAGGGCCTAAAATGACACATTCTGCAACTGGTACACATAGAAACAGTGACTTCAGAGGCAGTGCTTCAATGTTACCTTCAACAAGAAATTCTGAATTATTGAATCCTAATGTAGCCAACAACTTTGTGCCTTTTACAAGGCTGCAAGGTGGGACTTTTCCATCTTTACAAAGAGATGAAGTTTTTCGTTCAGGGTTCACTGGTTCAGTATTAACCTCTGATTTGATGACCACAGGACTTCAAACATCTGTTATGTCTGGTGCTGATCAACACTTTGGCCAACTTGGAGGTTCTATGATGAATACAAATAGTGTCACTGAGTTAGTGAATTCCCCAAACAACACTCTGCATGAATTGGAACAGTGTGCTGATGAGGGTTGTGTATTGGTGGAAATAGTGCCTAGAGAGAGAGAAGAAAGGGAACAGTTTGGCCAGGAAATTGAAAGACCAGAGTGTGAAATCGGAGCAGAAAGAGCACAGCAGAGAGAAAGGGATGAAAGGGAGCTACGGGTAGCCATTAGGGAGCAACAGTGTCAGGAGGCAATGAGAAGACCCTCCTTGTGTCAGGAGGTAAGAGACTGTTACTGTTTACAATTGTGTGTTATTAGTTGAAAAGTATTTGAAAAGAAAGGTCTAATCAAACATCTTGTTGGAAAAGGTAACAGTGAAAGCTAAAATTTTCATTTTGGTAAAGTTTTTAGATTGTTGTGATGACAGTAGTCCTAAGATTTATTTTAAAATTGTATGAAATAATGAGGTGCAATATTTTAGAAGGGTTACCAGTTTGATGATGTAAGATTTAGCAAATACCAGTACATGTGTGGGGCAGACCATAAGAAATGAGTGGATAAACCTTAATTTGGATTTGCAGTCATTTGCAATCAAGGGCAATGCTTTTTGCAGGAATGATTTTAGGTGAATTGAGGGAGGTTTGGGTTAATAATTAAATTCATGTTTCCTTTACAGGAGAGGGAAATTGGTGCAGAGGGAGTGCAGCAAACAACAGTTTGTGTTGTGAGGTCTTTGAATGCCAATAACAACAGCTGTCAGGCTTTGGCAGAGGATATTGAAGCTGCAACAGCAAGAATTCAAGCCAGGTGGCCATGGTTTGGAAGATGGTGGTGTACATGTGCAGGTGGATTGGTGAGCAACTAAATTATTGTCTTTTTTACAAATACTTAGTCATCAAATGACAGGGTCTATCAGTCATTTTGGTAGCAATGATAAAAAATTGCATGGAAGGCTTTTGCTTTGAAACTCAGTAAATGATGAACACCAGAAGTACCTCTGGAACCTAATTGAAGTGAGGAGCACAAATCCATCAAGCGTGAGAAAACTATCTACTGTGCCTAAAAACTCTAATTCCTTTGTGGTTTTTTTGTTTTGTGGTTTGCTTGATTCGGTGTTTAGGGTTCTCCAAAATTGTCAAAAAGAGCAAGAGATTGATGTATTATTAGTCTACATTGGATCTCATCAAATAGCTGTGTTGGAGGATGTTGTCAAGAAACTTTGCTGTGTGATCTTTTTGACAAAGAATTTGTTTATATATAAATAAGGTGATCTTTTACGAATAGAACAGGAAGCAAAATGGTGGATAAAATGGTTTTTAAAAAAATTGGCAGAAGGATAATTAAGAGAAAATTAGTGTCAAAAATTAAATGTTTGAAAAATGTTTATTTTCAATGAAAGGTCTTATTGTAAAGGTATTTTTCTGTTTAATTTTTATGTCAACAATTGGTAATTTTTTGTTTTGGTAGCGTGACCATAATTTTGGTGCAATTTGTTCAAATTGTTTCAAGTACAAATACTGGTAAGTTTTCAGTTGTAAAAAGGGAATAAAAAATAGAAAAAATTGATATGTATTAAATTAGCTAGCTTGCTAGACCTCATCTGAAGAGGTCTTATTTTGCGCCCCCACCTAGGTCATTAGATTATGTTCTTAGGATCGGTACTTAGTCCTACAGTGCCTTTCTGCATGCAAGATTTTGAATGAGTACTGGAGAACTCACACTAAAACCTGGCAAATAGACTAACATCTCATCTGGGAGGGGAAGCAGGACTCCCAACTCAATTCATGCTATTGGACACCCCAGTAAGCTTCTCTGGTGTGGGACGATTGACAGCAACTTTTCTGTTGCTAAAATATAAGTATTTCTGTTGTTATTTCTCTGAGATTGTTAATTTGATAGATCTACCTTGCAAATTTCAAAAGGAGGGCTAGTGACCTTAGCCGAAAAAAGTGACAAACTGTATAGTTATTGACAGAGCCTATTAGATTTTGGACTCCTTTTCCCTTATTAAAACAAGGGAAGGGCATTTTGGCGATCCAAAATCATTTCATTTCAATAGACACTTATGGATAAAATCTCATCCTTGTCAGACTTCTACATAAACAAAAGAGCTGGTCTCTTAGTTGGTGCATAATGTGCACATGCCAGTCGGAGAATGAAAACGTGAAACAGCTTTGCATCATGCATTATGGTTTCAAAACTTGATTACAACCACGACCAACATATTAAGAGTTTAAAATTTTATTCATTTACAGACAATATGACAGGCTTCAATTTGTAACAATACAAATTACTTGAGTGCAACCGCAGATAGTAACTTTGATTTCTTCTTCCATTTATTCACCTGATTTTACGTTTCTCAGTCGTATTTTAACTTTATTTTATTTTTCTTCCTTCTAGTGGACCTTGCAGAGTTAGACCACAAAGTGACCAGGATGAGTGTTGCATATGCCTGGAGGTAATTCTTAGTTGTCAATAAGCATAGATGAATGACTTTTGAGCCGAGAGGACATATTAGATCCTTGCTCTCTGACTCTCTCAACCCCAAGTACTGTAATTTACTATCTAGTACTGTGTAATTTCACCTTCAAAGTCCTTGGTATCTCTTTTTTGTCCCCTCCCTGCTGTTGGAGTAGGCATGGTTCAACTTTATCTATTATCTAATCATCCATCTTAGTTTCAGGATGAAGCAGTTTCACTCCTAAGATCAAAATATAAATTATCTACACTGTCTACCACAGAACTCTGTAAATATAAGCTTTGAGTTAATGTTATGTTGGATAAAAAAATTTATTTGTTGATGTTCTACTTTCCCCTTCCCACCTTGTACGTGTAACAGTACAAGGTGAACTGTAACACTGTGTTCTTTCCAAAGCAATGTATCGAAATCACTTTTGCACAGGCTGTGTTCTCTGACCACTTTTACACCTTCTGACGTTTTGTTTTTATTTGCCTAGAAGACATGTAAACGTAACACTCAAGATTCTAAAATACTTTGTGCAACTTTTCTACCCCCCCCCCCCCCACATGTATATATACCAGAAAACTTGTTTATACTTTACTTTTATCTCTTATTTCTTGAGTATCTGATGACACTGATTCAATCCAAACTTCAGCATAATAACTTTTCATTTTTGGTTTACTTGTAGGATGTTTCCAGTGGATGTATGATTTTACCCTGCTCACACAAGGTTCATCGAGAATGTGCAATAGCTATGATACAAAATGGAATGTAAGCACTTAATTCTTCAATATTCCTTCTTCACTGCTTTGTCTTGTTTGTTTATTTTTGTTATTGTGCTAGACTCTACTTGTTAGTCATCACTTTCCCAGAGAAAACAACATGTACATGAATATCCAAAGTTGAAAACTCTGAGAAGCATCTACCTCTCACACAGTACTTTGACTAGACTATTTGTTGTCTTTGGAAATTCTCAGAACTACTAGTATAAACCTCCTTTTGCGTAACCACTTAAGGTAATGCAAGCTCACTAAGAAGAGTCAGTTGGGTAACAAGCCTTGCCTTTTGCTTGTTACACTTTTCCCTCAGGAAGTGGCAATCGGTCCTCTACCTGGTTGTATTAAGGCTTTTCTGGCTTCTGATTGCATTTCTGTGTTGTTGCTAGTGAGGAACCCATTCCACAAGTTGCTCCCTTGCACATGTAGGGAATCAGGTTTCTGCTATAGGTTGTATAATTTGTTAGTTAACTACAGGTAGCAAAAAAAATCTGTATGTATGTCAATGATTAGTAATTATATGTTTCTCAAATTTTTTGTTTTAGTCGCACGTGTCCAGTGTGCAGATACCCATTATACAGCCCGGCTCCTGAGTGAAAATTGCTTCATTTTACGATGTTGCGATTTAGACATAAGTGAAGATCCACTGAACAAGAGAAAAGGATAAGATTTTAAAGAGGGCTCCTTGATTGGTTGTTGCCTATCTGGACCTTTTTTCCAGGTTTTTTTCCCAAGGAATTAACACGCAATTGGTTTAAGTCCAAGGAAGCTTAAAGCGAATCTTACTCTTAGAAAAAGTCAAAACGCGAGAGAATTGAATTCACTATCAGTAGCATTTTAGCGTTTTCAGTATGGTTTGACAGTGTGGCTAGAGTACGTGATAAAATGCAGGTTGTTTACAAGGAAATGAAGCGTAATGGAGCGAAGACGGTTAAGGCAAAATGAAATTTGATAGGTGGAATTCTATTCAAGCACGTGAAAAATTTCCTAATGTTCATGTAGTGCATTGATTAGTTATGTTGTGATTGGACCTTGGACGTTATCTTCATGGTACATGATGGAATGTAAGTTGTTTGGCGTGTGCGTTCTGAGTAAAGGAAAAAAAGTTCAGTGCGAACCTTTGTGCACAGCCCCCTGATTCCATGACATCATTTGAAAGGAAACAACACCCCAACACTGTGATTGCCTTAAGATATTTAAATGCTGTGATATGCTTGGCACGAGATACATACCCTAATGCGGCAATCTGATTGGCGCGAGATACATACCCCAATGCGGTGATCTAATGGGTACGAGATACTTACCCTAATGTGGCAATCCGATAGGTACGAGAACATACACTAATGCGGCAATGTGATGGGCGCGGGATACATACCCTAATGCGGTAATCTGATTGGCGCGACATACATACCCTTATGCAGCGATCTGATGGGTACGACATACCTACCCTAATGCGACAATCTGATGGGTACGAGAAACCTACCCTAATGCGACAATCTGATGGGTGCGAGATACATACCCTAATGCGACGATCTGATTGGTGCGAGATACATACCCTAATGCGGCAATCTGATTGGCACGAGATAGATACCCTAATGCGGCGATCTGATGGGTACGAGATACATACCCTTATGTGGCAATCTGATTGTCGCGAGATACATACCCTAATGTGGCAATCTGATGGGTACGAGACACATACCCTAATGCGGCAATCTGAGTGGCGCGAGATAATGCCCTAACGTGGCAATCTGACGGGTACGACATACATACCCTAATGCAGCAATCTAATGGGTACGAGTTACATAGCCTAATGCAGCAATCTGATTGGCGCGAGATACATACCCTATTGTGGCAATCTGATGGGTGCGAGATACATACCCTAATGTGACAATCTGATTGACGCGAGATACATACCCTAATGCGGCGATCTGATGGGTGCGAGATACATACCCTTATGCAGCAACCTGATTCGCGCGAGATACATACCCTATTGTGGCAATCTGATGGGTGCGAGATACATACCCTAATGTGACAATCTGATTGACGCGAGATACATACCCTAATACGGCGATCTGATGGGTGCGAGATACATACCCTTATGCAGCAACCTGATTCGCGCGAGATACATACCCTATTGTGGCAATCTGATGGGTGCGAGATACATACCCTAATGCGGCAATCTGATTCGCGCGAGATACATACCCTGATGCGGCTATCTGATTGGTCCGAGATCCATACACTGATGAGGTGATCTGATGGGTACGAGGTATATACATACCCTAATGTGGCGATCTAATTGGTGCGAGAAGCAAACCACTTTTTAAAGAAATGATTAAAAAATGGCTTTCTGTTAAGTTTTGGTAAAATACATGTTCCGTTCCTAATGCTAAATAATTCTGACAAGGAAACAGTTTTGTCCAGCTTTGAAAAAAATTAAGACCAAAAAGGCACACAATAGTTAAATAATTATCTTGTTTATTGAAGTTCTTGTTCGTTGCTTGAAATTTATCTTTACATAGTAATTTTGAAGAATTTAGTAGTCACATTGTATTTTGTTATCAGTTCTATACATGTTCAGTTAAATATAAACACCATTAATTAAGTTGTTCTGGCTTTTATATGGAGTGGATTTGTTAAATTGCTGTCTACGTCTTTAGCTTGTGTGTGCTTTCGAAAGTCCTCACTCAGATAAGTACCAATAGTGTTGTTTACAAATTTTCGTCTTTATATTATAACCGCCCCCAAGTATACCCCCCCACACACCCCCATTTGCCCCACCCCCTGATGATTTTACAATGTTTATGAAGAATCTTTTCTCGAAAGTCATGAAGTCCACCTAAATTGGTACTTCGGAAAGGAACGGGAAAAGGAAAAGAAAACTTACCCCTTGAGTTTTATTGTAATTTCCTCGGTAACTTTCCTCGCTGCGCTTTTGACAAGGGCTATCTTTTCTTCTGTTACGTCATCCAAATCTTCGGCAAGTGAAATAGAAGGCGCAGAGATGCACATTGGCTCGGAGGGAAAAGAAGAAGCCACGTTCTTGTTGTTTTTTCGTTTCATATCGTGAGAAAGGCATTTGATGGTAAAATGTCGACCAAATATTGTTTCAATCTTAGCATAAAGGGTTTTATTACCGGAAAAAGAGGGAAGATTATCTAAACACGCGTTCGATTTATTTGTAAACATAATACCGGAAATCGTAATTGATTCTGTAGTAGACTTTGTTCCCGCCGAAGTATAATCGAACTTCGGAGACAAAGTTAGTATTGATTATCTGTTAATCCATACAGATTAGGACATAACTTTTAGTTCTTCTCGTGACACCATTTGACATTCATTTGACAATCTTAACCTCGTATGGAAAGCGCATATATATATATATATATTTTTTTTTTTAAATCCGAGCTTTCGCCGTGTTTTTCAAGACTATTAAGCGCTAAGCGCTGGAAGACATCTGAGGGAAAGAGAAAGCTAACCAGTTAACGTACTGAAGGTTGATTTATCTACCCGAAAAAGGACCTCTGTTGTCATTATTCGTAAATGTTTCCCTAAGATCCACTGATGAGGATCTAAATTTATTTCATTAGGTGTAAATGAAACGTTTCCGAAAGTGCTTTTCTTACCGGTAATCAGATTAATGAGACAACCAGATGTTGGAATGCTTTGATCTTATGTTCACTTGATCACGAGAGAGTTGTGGTGTCTTGATATAGCATATTGCGAAAAAATATTGAACAAGATAAAGACAAAGTCCTGAGAAATGTTATCTGATATTGGGTAAATTAACCAAGTCATTTATGAACAGTAATAATGGTGATTTTGAATTCTGATGCACACCTGAAATATATAGATTGGTAGGGCTCTCAATTTAGATATCCAATGTCTGTGTGGCTTTTCCCCCAAACATAATAATATTAATACTCACAAAATATGTATTTGTTCTTTATGGTTTTCTGAGTTACACATTTAAGGATGAAAAAACCTTAAAGGGAATTAAATTAGAATTTTTCTCTTGGGTTTCTAGAAATCTATGTGTCAATCAATCTTAAGCTTCAACGTCCCTTCTTTCCCTCTTAAGGTAATCGATCTATTGAAGATTGGCTTGTGGGGCAAAGGTGCTTTCAAATTCCCCAGCCAATGATCCAAGATTCTTTGTGTGATTAACAATTGTTGTAGAAATTAGCAAAGTCACATGTTAGCGCTGCCTCACCCCACCCAGGCAAGGTTCAAATTCCCTATTCCCCTGAGCACAGCCAACAGTCAAATGCCCTTGGGTTTCCCAGGGTGGGGGGACTACTACTAGTTTCAGTAGTGTTCTTAGCTGCGAGGATCTTTTAATTTCATCTTTCCACCGCAGTGCAAATATGTGAATTTTCATATATCTAAATCTTCATTCGTGGGGGGAATTGTTGAAACTTCAAAAATATCTGTATAATACCAATTCAAAGTAATGTGTTACCTATTACATACAGATTAATAGTTTCACAATTTTTAAGAATTACAGTAAATAAGTATTGTACATGTGAAATGTGAAAAACGTATTAGACAGAATATATTTTATTCAATTGATGTTGTTGATTGTTGGTGTCCCCAAATTAGTAAGGGATTTGTTCCCTGGCTAGACGGTTTTTGTTTACACTTTAATAAAGTTTCTATTCTATTCTATTCTATTCTATTCCTTAGATGGCATCTGCTGTTGAAGAGGAGGGAAAACAATATGCAAGTAATGATAGAGAGGAGTCCTCTGAAGAACAGAGAGAGCCAGCAGCAGTGTACAATGTTAGCACAGCTATTCAGAAATATGCTCTTAAAGCGATGGACATGTTGCAGTTGGAGATACAAAGAGTTGAGGAGGAGACTAAAATACTAAAGGTGTTTGTCTGTAGGATTATGGAATATGCTGGAGTTAAGAGTTAAGGACTAAAATACTAAAGGTGTTTGTCTGTAAGATTATGGAATATGCTGGAGATAAATATCGTCAAATAATGGAGAAAGGAAGTTGGTGATGATTCATTCAACATAATTATATAACATGGTGTTTGGTGTTCTTAATTTTGATATTTATATGGACACTTTTGATGCATATGTCTTGTGGTATCCATGTACTTCAAGCCAGATTTGCTTGATTGAACTAAAGTAAAAACTAAATTTTTACAGTGGCTCAGTCCCAAGAGTATTTATGAATTAACCCCCCTTCACCCAGAGTACAAATCCTGAAAGGAATTAACTAGTTAATTTTGCACTTGAGATTTACCAGTTCAGCTAATGTTTTAATAAGGCTTCTGTTTTTTTGGTGTGGATTTTTAGGTTAGAGTGTTGTTACCATGGCATCATCATCTCTAATGGAAGGCAGATATATTCTAATTTTGGGCCTAATACTGTAGAATCTTTGTAAAATGTCTTCGTTCTTTGTCACATTATGGAAATGATAATGGCTGACCTTTTGAAATGATAAAAACTTGATGTTGTGCAAACATTTTTGCCAATATTCAGTGTCTAGTGAGTCATCTCTAAATATATTAGATTATAGCTCCAACAGATTTAAACATAAACAGGCAATTTGATAGGAACTGTACGTGGTCATCGAAGGAAAGGCACTAAGATGTCATGGCTATGTCTGGTTCTATGAACAGTAATCAGGCTGTATTCAGGCTCTGTCAAGCTCCAAATTTTTGTATGGGAAGATCTAATTTTACTTTTCTTGTCTAGTTTTAAACATCACTGTAAATCACTAGTGAGAGTTAGTGTTACACTGCAGCTGATCAGGTCATCTTTTGTCATCACATGTCAGATGGATCTTTAAAAAGGTGCTGAACTGTGTGTATAATGTGTGGAAGGAATCAATCATTTCCTATGCAGGTTTGACCTGAACTCCAACATAAAGTGCAGATCTTAAAACCATTTGGTAAAGCTGAAAGAGAGTATGGCAAAGGCACCACTGATTATCAATAGCAACCTTTTCTGTGAATTGCAAGATGAAGTTGAATTCCATAAGGTCTAATGGAGAATCAGATAACGACTTTGTTTATTAATCGACTCACTGGTAGTACCACTTGGAATGTCAGGGTTGGCAAAATAATTAACCCAGCAACTGGCACTTTTCTTTGTTTACTCTGAAAAACATGCTGACCATTCCTAATGTTTGTGGGTCAATTTTCAGCTTGGAAGAATGACATTGCTCCGCCTACTATGTATCACAAACCAGTTTTTTCAAAATCTTTTTTACAACCCTGTGTATACATCTATGCATGTATATAACTAGTAACCTATTTGGCTCCTGTGACTATTGCACTGTAGATAGGAGTCACAATAATTATACATCTTTCTTCTAATACAAACTTTGCACTTTTGAAATACATTACTTGTGTTGCTGTTAAGGTGGCACAAATATGAACTCAATGAATTTTGTCTCAATTTGTGAATAAACTTGGCTCAAATGTCTAAAACGCTGACTCAAGCCTCGATCTTCAAAGTTTTTGAGAATCTAGGATTGAGAATTTAGGATCAAGTTTGGAGGGACTGTGGACTTACTTTTGAGTGGTACTGATGTTTGATTTTACCTTGGTATTGGTCAGCCAGTATTTTTTTTTCATTTATGTCAGATTTTCAACAGAATTTTGTGTGAAAATACAGAGATCTTTTGTGTGTTTGTTGGGTTGTTGGTAGCTAAGCACTAATCAGGTCAGTTTGATCAGGAGAAGGGGTACTGGATACTGCTAGCTTTTGAGGCATTTAAATTTTTATTATAGTACAAGGAAGGTGACCTACTTTACAGCCAAAACATGGCCTTAACTGGAAGAATCCATCATTTTTATCTTGTCGAGAAACTTGCTGGACCTTTTCACAATGGTGAAGAATCGTGTAGAAGGGAAACTTGTTCACCTCAAGAGAGCATACAACTGGATGAAGTGTCTGAAAGTGTTTCTGGTGTCAGTGGTAAACAATGCGATGAAGTGGAAGAAAGGAAAGAAATATTTGACAACACTGAAGTTGATGAAGAGGATGAAGTTTGCAACAATTCCAGTGTAGGCTCATTTATCAGTGATAGCGAGGGAGCTGCTCTTACTTTTCATGCAGAGAATGTCAATGATTCTAGTTCTGTTAGAGATGTGGATTTGTCAAAGGAGAGATGTGATTCAGCCTCAAGCTTGTCTCAATCATTTGATGTGCCAAGTATTGAATTGGAATCCTGAGAGAGGTCTTGGTCACCTTCATTTACAGGTGAACAAGTTGAGAGTGAGAAGCTGAAAGGGAGCACACATGGAAAAAGTGACAAAGAAGGCGCACATGATTGTTCTTTTCCTGATGGTGCAGAGACACAATTATATTCTAATCATCACTTTAATGACACTGTAGATGGTGCAGTTAATTTACCATATAGAGCCTAAGATAGCTTAAAGCAAGAACCAATGGAGACACAACTCACAAGCAAAATGTTTCAGGTGCAAGGTTCACTGCTCAGAAGGACACAGAAACAGATCAGTCAGGCTCTCATGTGAGCAATCAGTCCAATAAATGGGAGCATGTAGGGGGCCAGACCGAGTGACAGACCTCCTTAAGCGGACAGATGCCCAGAACCTTCTTCACTTTACTCTTGGGAAGACTTTATTGGTACCTCAACAAGTTGCTGGCCTGTGGCCCATGGAGTGGCCAACACATTCCTAGCAAGATGCTCAGAAGACAAACATCTTCATGAAAGTTTATATTACACTAATGCTGAGAAGATGTTGACCAAGAATTCTGCATTATAAGGAGCTTCTTATGCAGACAGGATGATAAACATGACTGACTCAAACAAAGCTCAACTGTACTTTGGTGAATGTCAACTTACTTTCAGGCCAGATCCATATTCTCAAATACATGTGTCATTGTTCCCTCAGACTAGTAGAGTATGTATGTTGTGCAGCAAATTGAAGTTGTTGAAATGTTCTTTAATTGCTGGCATAAATTGATTTGTTTTCCTCTAAATAACGTATAAAGATATAATTCTTCTTGAAGTTTGTTTTAGATAATAGGAATTTTTTTCCTTACTAGAACTCTCTGAATTCTACAAGCTTAATTCCTTTTGCACAACCAACAGCCCTCACAACCAACAGCTTTTACATGGGGTATAATTTAATAGCAGCATGGATGAGGATTTCAGCAGGGAACCCACAGATCATGGCAAAGATGTATTGGTGAAGAGGCAAGTAGCTGTTTTTTTTTTAGCTATAAAAAGCTAGTCATTGATTTACAAGTTGTGTCAGATCAGGTAGTAACCATGTTCAAAAATTGCTTGAATAGCTGTCACTGTGAAGCTCAGAAAACCTATGAACACCAGAAATATTTCTGGAATATGTTACAAACTCGAGAGGGACAAACCAACGATGCAAAAGAGAGCCTAACTGTGGGCTTGCAGATCTCATTTGTTTGTAATATGATTGGTTGATCACTATGGAATAAACAGTTAATATGAACTGTAGGTGTTCATGGTTCTTGTGGTACTTACTTGAATGAGTGTCAAAGTGGAAAGGAATTTCTTAAGTTGTGCTAGGGAAGCTCATATCCATTTTGTTTTATTTTGTTGGAAAATTGATGGTCTCTAATGAGGCCTTAAACCTTCTGTAAAAATTAACAATTAAACGGAAATGACTTCATAATTTCACAATGCCACTAGAGAACAACATGAAACAGCACTTTTTTTTGTTTTGTTTTTCACTGTGTTTTTCTTGGGGTTTACCTCTTTGTCATGTAATGAGGTCAAAATAATTATTTTTGTTTAAAATAAGGGATTTTCATGTTGTCCCTGTGATCTACAATTGATCCCAAGATGATTGATGTTTGGGAATAAGGTTATGGAGCTTTGCTGTTTGTTGAATTTGATAAAGCATTCATTGCTTTGATTTCATCAGCCTTTTACAAAGAATTAGCATCCAGCCACATGATAGAGAAAGCCTTTTTTGAAAATAAGTGGTTAGATGCTTTTTTGTAAACTTTGTCCTGTTTAATAGGGATAGAATTCTAACGAACGAGACTCAATCAAACTGTTTTTTTCCGCTCTCGTATTTGCTTATTTACATCGGGTGTGTAAAAAGCTACTCTGCAAAATTTGTAAGAAATCACTCTCTTATACGATATTTTCTACATTGTGATTGGTTGTTGCCGAGTACTGATTTAAAAGGTCATTCAAGGTTGCGTTGATTATATAAACCAATCAATGTCCATAATGTTCACACTCATCATCTGACATGTGTCACGCACGAATCAAAGTCTCCGACAGCTTGATAGAAAACTAGCTTTTGAAATCTAAATACTTGTTTTAAATGAAAGGTCTCAAGATAAGGGTATGTTTGTTTTCAACTGTTATATTAACTGTCTTTTTTTTATAGTATAACCAAGATGCAAGCCCAATTGGTACAACTTGTTTCAAGTGTCAGTATCTGTAAGTATGAATAAGCTGCAGAATTATCAGATTTTTATTGCAAGATTGCATGGTGTATCCTGTAATAATTTATCAGTAACTGGAGGTTCATGCGCAAAATTTTATGTTGTGCGTCTTCCTGTGGACCATGCATGCTTAGAGCACAGCCTGGCCTTAATGAGTGCCAAATAGTAATTTTGTAGTCGTTACTAAGCAAAGAGTGACGACTTTTGAACTTGAAGACATTAAGAGTTCAACTGAAAAAAAAAAAAAAAAAAAAAGAAAAGCCACTGAAATAGGATTCTGGTTCACCCTTAAAACTTCATGTCATACAAATGGGGAATCATCTCTGCTGCCTATGAGTGGGAATTTCTTCTCCTTTTCCTTAGGAAAAGTTGACCTAGGGTATACATATTTTCTTTTATTAAGTAAAATGATAGAAGAAAAGGTGATTATTTTTAATAAAAATCACACCTTCACTATAAAACAACCATTATTATCTAACCTGGTGAATCTCACAATGTTCTTTAAAAGGCCTTTGCTATTTTTTATTTATTTATGTTATTTGATATTCATTTCCTCCATAGTTTAAGTATAATTTAACAGAGAAGAGAATTTGTGATAAATAAGTTGGAAAATTGTTGTAAAATGTAACACAATGAAGTGGAAAAGGATAGTTAAGACTATAGATATGGCCTTGTTTGAAGTTATGTTGATTCTGAGGTCAAAGTAAAAAATAAAATGTGGTATTGATGAGTTGTATTCTGCTTACTGTCTTTTGATTTAGATTTTCTTACTCATAACACTTTCTATGGCGAGTGTACAGACAAATGGTTAAACTAGATTGTGATTTGTGTAGCTGTAAATTTGAAACGACTTCTATGATGAAAATTCAATGAGCGCATAAAGATAGTTTAATTCATGGTGAGTTATTTTTCGTAAAACATGATCAGTAAGTAGCAACAGACCCAACGATCGTCGTCTTCATGTACATCATATTGTCGCAATTTGTATTTCAAAGTAAAACCTTCTTAGCCTGTGGTCCCATTGTTTTCAAACCAAGAAACAATTAATTTGGAAGTGAAAGCAGAGATACACGTTGCAACCTGCCAAAATGCAGCGTCATGGGCGTTGAGACTAGCTTTTCTTTGAAATTTGTGCGATAAATAGCATGTATTATTGAGGTGTAGCTGGTGGGGGAGCGGCTGTCAGTCCTCCCATCACCCCACATATTTTTTGTAAGGAAATTTTTTCAGCGCAGCAAGCATAGGGTTCGGAAAAATAATCAGTCACAAATCATTGCATCTCTCATTTAGTCAAGAATGCACTTTGCATATAGATACGTTGCAGGGTTTTAATTTTAAACAGTAGTCTGTTGATGCATTGTCACAGATTAAATGCAGACAGACTGGACATTGTTACGATTGCACATAGATATGCATCACCAGCAAACTGGATAAAGAATATTTAAGAAAATTTGACAAGGGGGATGGGTCAGGCCTGGTGTATTGATGACCCCCCTTTTTTTTTACCCCTTCATACTTCACCCTACCGGGGGATTCCCCTAATATTTATTGAATTAAGCTGTCTTTCCCTTTCAATTCGGAGAAACATTTCAGATCCCTTGATGAAGCAACTGCGTAGAACCAAAGATTCTCGCACCCTGACTGTATTTTGAGTAAAAATTCTCTTCACTGAAGGAAAAGATCAGTCATGAAGGTAAGCGCAAAGACGTTTTCTTTGATGGGCCAGTCTAGGCCCCTAAATATTTCACTGCGTGTGGGTTCCTGGTAAGAAATCCAGTTGTCAGGGACAATTCTTCTATTGCTGAATTTTTTCCAAGGTGGCGCAAATTTAGATGAGCTGGTGCGACATGCAGTCACAATCGCTGAAACTTTTAATTGTCGTCATAATTATCGAAAATGTTTTAAAGAATTTAGTCACTGATTGGTTCATAGAAAGATTGTTGGCGCCTGCTTTTGGTTAGCGAATGAATCCAACTGATATGATAGCAGACTGAACTGAAGTAGTATTGGTAAACAAACGATCTTGAACTGTACGTTTGAGCTACGCAAGTTTTTAAAGCAGCCCTTTTGAACGATCGCTAACACATTTCACAAAACTAAGTTCATGAAAACAAAGCGTGTCGATCATATATTATACACGTATTCACCGGGTGGCTGTTGAGTTTCTTAGAAATATAGTAAGGTCCAATTTTAGGCCTTACGAATCCTGTTCAAAACAAGTCAGGATATGCTGAAGTCATCGGAACCAATTTCTTATCGTTAATTTTCCATCACACAAATAATATTTCCATCACGTATGTTTCATGGAATGAACATTTGTCATCTTTCTTCATATCCAGTTTCAAGTTAGCTTGGATCTATAGGCTCCGCGATGTGGTCTATATTTCCTAGAATCACTTTGCATTTTTTCACGGTAGGCGCCTATCTCCAAGTGCTACTTCAGTTTCAGTCTTTATATGCAGCAACGTAGAGCGAAGAAAAATTAGGAGTTATATAAACTCAAATACTGATCTTTTTCGTCAAAGTGAAGTTATTTCGTCTGAACGTCAATTTGATTTCCTAAAATTTTGTAATACATAAACGTGAAATTTTGTTCTCCGCATTTGTGTCAGTATTTTGAGTTTGCATTTTAGAATTTCCCGTTTTGCTTCACCTTCAGCCAGCCGAAGGAAGCAAATATAAAATGGAAAAAAATTATATCAGACAAAGGTTCTTATCTTCACGCAACTTATTCAAAACTAACAAAAATATAACCAGGCAACAGTAAACATTTGATGAGGTGAAAAACAGAAAAAGTTATCAGAACGATACCGTCAGAAAATTGGACGAGTTGATACTTAGAAGATGGCAACTCTCCAGTATCAGAGTTATCTTTAATTATACAAAATGGGTGGGCCCCAAAAGTTCACATACGATTTGTTTCAGTATTTATATGTGAAAAAGTCGCCTCCAAAGTTTTCTTATTCGCAGCAGCTTATTTTGTTTTGTGTGGCTGTGGAAAGGCAAACTATGAGGAAAACGATATTGTTTTCTCATCCGACAAAGAAGTCTATTGAGTCGTACTTCAACCTCGTAAACAATGTTTGCTCTGTTTATATAAATGGCAGGTTCTGACGGTAGTGGTCCATGTTGGATTGCAGCGAGCTAGAGACGATTTTGATGAAAAAAGGCCTACCAAAATCATAATGTTGTTTGGCAAAAAAATTCCTCGGCAAAACATCAGGCCCCGGTTGTTCGAAGAGTGGATAACGCCATCCATTGGATAAATCTCTATATGGTGGATACCTTAGCACGAATTGTTAACTCTTATCCGCTGGACGTAGGCTAGTAAGGACTAATCGAGTGCAACGAGGGTTACTTTTTTAAACACATTACGTATGGTGCGAGGAATTGTCAAGTATGCGCAACACCTTGTCACACCGATTGCTTCGTTTTATAGTAGAACCCCACCAACTCGAAGAAAATCCCATTTAACCTGGATTCGACCCCATTTAACCTGGATTCGTCCCCATTTTTTCAGTCATTTACTATCGGGCTACTTGAAGTTTCCGTTACCTCTAATTAGTTTTACTTATGCTTTGGCTAACATTTATCCTGATGAACCGAACTTTACTGAAATAAGAAATTAGGGCAATGCAGCTGGTTGAGACTTCCTAATCTTTCATTGCGATCGATAAGAACGTGATAGCATTCATAAAACTCGAAAGGCCAATAAACATCCGTTCATAGGGTAAAATATGGACTGGACTATTTTTTGGACCATTTTTTGGACCAATTTATAGGGGAGGAAGCACACCATTAGTCCTCAAGGAGGGGTGGGATGCAGTCTATTAGTATTAAGGGAGGGGTGGGAGGCAGAGTGTTATTACTCGGGGAGGGGTGAGAGACGGACTATTACTACGCAGGGAGGGGTAATGGTAAACACTGCTGGTTAATGGAGCTTTTACTCGATCATACAGGCGTTCTTCATTTTTTTGTCATGCGAAAACGAAACTGCCACGTAAACACTGGATTTTAATTTTTATTGAAAATATCGCGTTTACGATCCTCCACTGTTGAGTCATGCGATGGCCTTTTGAGTCAACTTGTGCAGCATCAGTTGCTTCACGTTTCCCTTTGTGCATACAGTATGTAATTACTAAATTTATATATCTTCCTTTTGTCATTGACCTTATCAAACAAGATCACGGGATTTCCGGTCCTTAGCCCTTAACTTAGCAGCATATAGAATTCACAAGCGCTATCGCAATTTTTGAAGTCCATCAGCGGACGATTTCGAAGAGGAATCCATGTTCTCGAATCGATCAAAAACACTGCTGTACTTGCAAAATGGGAAAGCGCAAATATCAACTTCATCTGTTCCGCAAACAAAGGAGTTTCCGAAACCGGAAATCGCGACCAGGTATTCCTCACGACTCCCCTAGGTTTGTTTTCCAATTTGCCTGAACTATGGTGGCTACTGTTGCTTGCCGATATTTTCCGTCGGCAAAACGTAGAAGTCATATGACATACAAAAAGTCAGTTGAAAACCAATTAAAATAGTTTTTACGATCGAGTGAAAGCTCCATTAACCAGTAGTGTTCATTATTACAACCACCTCCCACCCCTCGCTGCGTAGTCACTATTACTAATAGTCCGTCTCTCACCCCTCCCTGAGTAATAACACTCTGCCTCCCACCCCTCCCTCAGTACTGATAGACTGTATCCCACCCCTCCCTCAGTATTGATGGTGTGCTTTTCCCCCCCTCCCCCCCTTTAAAATGGTCCAAAATATGGTCCAAAAAACAGTCCAGTCCATATTTTACCCTATGCCTCCGTTCATTGGCAGGATAAAGTAGTAACACAGGCGTGCGGCTTGGCATAAATCCGCCACTAGCAACCTCCACTTTCCTTGTACAGTTGTCATCGAGTTCGAGTTAGCGGGTTTCGACTGCATGCGTAAAGGTCGAAAATAGACATATTATATGTATCATTTACGATGTATAAGGTTTATTAGCAAGCTTATCGACCCATGACTTGCAAAAACTCCCTGATGAAGTCTGCTCTTATCCGAGGAAACGTGTTGGAGATTAACACAAGTTGTCACTGTTTTGATTCGTGCGGTGCCGCACACCAGTTTATCAATTAAACCGACTGTGAAAAAAAGTTTCATGACCTTGAGACAATTTTTTTAAACCGTCTGACATTTTTCCTCGTCTTCAAGGAGATAAAGTTCGTGTGCGCGGAACACGTAGATTAGGCCTGCTTCGGTAGCTAGGGTATACTGATAATTGGTTGCACAGATGTTTGTCTTCTGTGAGAAATAAAAACGTTATACTATCATACGATTATACAAAAATGTTAAGCAATAGCTCAATGATATTACATCAGAACAAAGCATTCGTGCGTAACAGGTTAAGGTAAGGCGTTTAAATATTTGAAATGCGGAAAATGTTTTCCTTTGCTTAGTTTGCAATATTTCTTGCTGTTACAGCAATTTAGAACAGACTTCTCTTTCTCGCTGCAACGCACAGATAAATAGTGTAGGAGACGACTGGAAGAACAATGTCAAGAGGATAAGGTAAAGTCATTCTTGTTTTTTGTTTCTTTATAGCAGGGGATGTCAAGAATTGGAAACGCAAAAACAGAAGTTGATAGCTTATTATTGAAAACATAATCTAAGTTTACTTTGGCAAGTACATTAAAATTGCCTATAAAACCATCTAAAGAATAAGATTACATGCTGGAGTGAGTCAGCTGGACTCCCATTAATACTTCGCTGAGAAAATGTTTTCTTATACTCCATTTTCCAACTCAGTTGTGCGCACTGTTCGATTTATAGGCGGTCCACGTTTATAGAACACTTTCACTTGAGCACAGCCATAAATAGTGCATATGTTTGCCATATTTTTAAGTGACGCTTAAATACCGTAACGAAGAAAACGCTGACATTCAATTTTTTTCTGTTAAGATAAACATATATCACTTAGTCTGGTTCGCCTAATTAGAAGTCGTTGAATTCGTGGTTGCTTACCGCATCAAGCACTGAGTCTCATAAAATCGTGTTTCTAGTCATGTATAATGTCGAGTTATAGTTATGGACTTAGCAGCAAAGTCCTTTATTTAACCAATGCCCCCAAAAAATAGCTTTGGGGCTCGAGCTCAGCGTAACCTTCCTACCAGTCTTACTATTCAAATGTTTCAAGGCCAGGTTTGAAATGATGATACTGGAAACTGTTAAATTTTCTTTATAACTTCGGCATCAGCGATAATAACTATCATCATCTTCACTAACGTCATCACCAAAATTTTTATACTGAAAACAGTGAATTAACTGTTGATGCTTGAGAATCCAACGTTAGCTATATCCATCCCTTTATTTCACCCACTGAAGATGAAAACGAGTCGGAACCAATGCAGTGTAATACCAAAAAATGGTTCCTTCACAAAATGGTACATTATTTTGTGTTTGTTTCTTTACTCTATTTGTGCTCTCACTCACACCAAAAGTTCAACCTGCTCTATTAATGTTCTCACTAATTTCATCCTTTGCTTTTGCTTTAATGCGCAAATATAGAAACCAGGAAAGTGCAAGAGAGCATGTCACAATCTGTGCGATTTTAGGGATTCAAACTAGGCCCATGCTGACAGTTTTATTTTCTTTTGGATTAGCATAGGAGGAAGAGGGCAGAAGGGACTGAGATTTTAGTTTTCATTACCACTCGAGAGTCAAATTTTTTTTTCTTGAATTGCAATTTTGTATCTCATTCCTTTTTCCCCAAACGTGTAACCTAAAAACGGTCAGAAACCACGAAGGACTACTCTCAATCAATTTCTCTGCCAAAAATTTCCCTCCTTTCATTCCAAGATGACCGTAATATTGAATAAACATGGATTTCAATGCCTATACACTAAATCCCAACAGAGTTATGGGCACAAGCGGCGAGCAATAATGAATAAACAATGAGTATGTAAAGTAGATTACGAAAATCTTCGATTTCCGACATGGTCGCCGTGTTGTGACGTCACCTGATCTTTGAATCTTTCCGAACTGTCAATGGTTGTGTCTATTTCCATGACAGATAAACGAAAAGCCATTCATTATTTGAAAAGCTGCTTTCGCATGTGATGATAATCTCTTAGGTGGTTGAGCATATGTAACGCTTCAACGGAAATGCTTTGTGGTCTAAGATCGTGTCAGTTCTCCCTTTAGCGCTGAAATGTGTCGTGGAACGAAGAGCTTCTGTTCATCAAAGGTGTTGTCGCTATTTAGTAAAGAAATCAGTCTAGTGATATATCAAACACATCTTCTATATTTCGAGAGAACTGAGTGTTCCATTTTCCACAGGTAGGTGGAATTTATCACGTTAAACTTACAACCACTACCGAACTACCGTCAGTAAAAACTGAAATTGCTTGATATAGCTAAATTTAAACCTATTCAACTAAAAAGAAAAAATCCTTCGTGCAATATCGTAAAATTATAACAGTGGTTATCACAACAAACATAAGAATATTGCGCATATTAAGTGTGAAGAGCAAACTATCACAGCGAACGAACAGAGGAAGAACGTGATTGTGTTTAAAGTTTCAGTGTGTCGTGGTAATGTCGTGAAACTTGATTTACTCTCTATCACGAGCCCAATGTCGATACCGAATCTTTCTCAAGACGAAATATAAACAAATTAACCAATACTTTGCTAGCGGCGTCAGGAAAAAAGATTTGCCTTGGCAAGCACAAGGAAGTAAATCGCTATTAAAATGCAGATTTGATTTATTCAAAATGAGGAACTGAAAAGTCCCTTTGTGTCAAACTTTCTTAAGAAATCTTAATCTCTTAATCTTTCGATTTCGAAGCAGTTCAGACTTTTACATCTTAATCGTCTTAAAGGAACTTGGTCTTGGTCGGAGTAATTTTAGGTTAATTCAAAAGCAGACACTGACTCAGTAATATGCTTATGGGCCGAGTCGCATCACAGACCAATTTTTATTTTGGCTTGAAAAAATCGGCTGGAAAATTAAATTGCATCAGACTGGAAATGAAAATAAAATTGAGCTTAGACGGTCGCATTTTAGCAAGTGAAAATGTAAGCGTCAATCACACAAGGGAAATTTTAGCGGTGAAATTGTGTTCAGTCACGACACTTGCCATGTGGCGGAACAGGATAACAGTGACTCTCAGGTTTTCTTTGTTCGGCGCTGACTGTTTCGTTTATCAAAACGAAAACGAAAGCGTGGCCTCTCGTTGATAGATTTACCTAATGACAAGAATCGTGATTGACATTAATTCTATAGATTAATTTAAAAGCGTTAGATTATTATTTTTCAATTCAGTTTTTCACCAGAATCGAAGTGAGCAAGAAGTTATTATGTTATGATTTTTTCTGTCTCTAAATTCGCTTACCTGGAGAATCTGCTAACCTGTGAAGTGAGACTGTTGTAACGACCCGCCACAGAAGTAAGTTTACATTCAAGTTTTTTAATTTAGTTGCAAGATAAAGACTTGATTTGCGTTTGTTCTAATTGCGAATTATAAATGTATTTCTTTTAGATCGAGTAATTATTAAAGCTTGGCTTGATATTATACGGTTTGTGGTGAACATTTGATCTAACCAGTTCCGAGTAAGGAAACACTTACAACAGGTCGAATTGGGGGTGTGTTGCCCAGGTTATGAAGGAAGGAGTACTACTCACATCCTGGCATTTGATGGCCATAGTAAGAAAAGGGAAAATCTCACCTGTCCATGGTGTAGCTTCGAACTACACGCAATGAAAATGTCAATGTGAATGATGAAATTTCGCGCTCTTTTTCACGTTCGTGACTTTGCCGTCTATATTGGGAGTCATTCTTTTCAACTGCTGACAGCTTTAGCGGCGGGCTCCTTTGGTTTTTTGAGATTTGGAAAAATATGCGTCACAGGCGTCCCAAGCTCACTTCTCGAGAAAAATGATTTTTAAAATTGAGAATGCGTCACGCGTTGTGTGACTCTGTGTTAATTTACTAGAGGAACCGTTGAGAATTTGAACACGTTATATGAAATGGTATTGGGAGCGAAATGTGGTCGATTTACAAAGATAACTATTTCGTTTAGTTCTTTCAGTCTTTTACTACTGAGGGAAAATAACATATAATTAGCATGCTCTCATATTTCATTTCGTGAGATGGTTGATTATACAAAGGACCAGGGAGAGTAAGATTTCAGGGGGAGGTAGAGGTTTTGTTCGATTCTCGTATTTCATGTACGTGACATGTCGTCTCGCCTTATTTTAGAGATTTATTCCTTGGTTTAGATGGTTTTAGATTGTTTGTGAGTGGCTGTAGATGTTTTTTTAGGTGGTTGTAGGTGGTTGTAGGTGGTTGTAGGTGGTTGTAGGTGGTTGTTGAAATTCTTTAGGTGGTTGTTGGTGGTTTTAGGTCTTTGCATGTTTTAGTACTTACGCAGAAGACTGACTCGTTGACCTTCAAACAAAGTCTCAAGTCTTATATGTTCATCAGCTCCAAGTACATTTACTGAAATGGAAGAAAGCGATCCAATGACAAATAACATATGTGAACTTTGTTTTAAACACCGAGAGTTTATTTTAGCAGTTTACCCTTGCTACGTTGAGATGGGTCGACATGCTAGCATAATTTAAAAACAAGGTAGTAGTTTGTTCTGAAAACGATCTTCATCTTTGTTTATCATTTCTTTTTATGGTTTAAATTTCAGCCACATCTTTTTAAAAAGTTATCGAACGATCAACTTATGGTTTTATCCAATCACAGAAATACTTTTTTAAGACATCATTTTTTGCTTCTAAGAAGAGAGAAAGCACCCTAATGGTGGTCGTATTTTACTAGTCTGAGAACTATATCTGAGATGAAAAGCGGATATCTTCAGGTGACAAATTTGATCGCTGTTCGTGAATCAGGTCTTCTTGTTAGACATATTTAGATCGTATTTGAATCTAAATTTACTGAAAGTCCAAACATTTCTGAGCACATTATCCTGTTTTGTGTTTAATATCAAGAAGAAACAAGACTTTCAGCTGCGTGGATTGGCAGCAGGAAGAGGAGTGGGTCATTTCTTGGCGTTGTTTGTCTTTTCCATCGACAGGGCAGTCTAGGATTTGTGTAAATCTTTTTTTCGGCGCAGCTTTTGACTGAACTTAACAGGATACTAAAGATCGCAAATTATCATCGAGAAAGGGTTTTCATACAGAGAATGATGGTCTGGCTTTGTTTCAAAGAAAAATGCCAAGAGTATTCATATTCCTTCGTGCTCATCTGCTTTTTGAAATCGTCGCCTCTAGCCTCAACCATTCTTTAATAAGTGTTGAATTCCTCTACTGCTAAATCTGAGCGAAGGTAAGGTTTCAAACTCGCCTTTTTTCTGTACTTCCATTGTATTTGACGACATTCGAAATAAAAGGACAATATCAAAGATATAAGAGAATCTTTTCTCGCCAATAACAACAGGCCACTACCTAGGAAAAACTTCTTAATTTCTAAAACGACGATTTAATGGAACAAGCGCCATGATCTCTACGACCTTACAAATCTTCGGTTCTTACTTCATTCCCATCCTAATATAGCTTAGTGATTAATGGCGACCAGCTTCAACTCAGTGTAGATTTGGTAAAATTGCTGATTCGGTTCCGCTTGCTCAAACTTGGTTCAATTAAATAAGCAACGAGTGCGTAACTAGTATGTCAGATATGTGGACTAAAAATAATGTTGTCATTGAGACGCTGATATGAAAATTTTGTTTCGTTTCATATCACAAATACAAAGGATTTGGCTCTGGAAAGAGATAAATGTTAGAACTCGTCTGTCTTCAAACTGGACATCGATCGTTAGCAAAAGTGTTGCACCACATCGTTCGACATGCGTATTTGTGGTGTACATACATGTAGAAGCCAGTTCTGGGTCTGGGGTCCGTTTCTAAAAAATCTCAGTAAATACAAATTCCAAAGGTTTAGTTTACATAAGAGATAAAGATACCGATGCTTAAAATAAAAAAAAAAACAAAGATATCTGGAGACGACTAGAAGAAGCCGATGGATACGATTTTTTTGAATTATGGCTTCAGGCCCGTAAAGTGACCAGTACTTTCGGGAAACGGGCCCCAAGCTTCAAATGAGGGTTGAGTGTGCATGGTTTTGGACTCATAAGGAGCTGTCCTAGCTCCAGAAAACTCTAAATAAATATTCCATTCTCGACAATAATGTTATCAAGAATCCTTCTAGAATGTTAATGATCTGTCTGGCGACGATAACTGCCCAAAATTCCATATGTTTTTATTAAAATTGATCAGTACGCTTATCAAAACTTTATGTTTCTTTTGGTTACAGAAAACTCCTAACGTCACAATCCGAACAAGTCATTCCATCTACCAGGTTGACTTCATCTTTGAAAAAATTTGGCATTACAGAAGCTGGGAGAAAGACAGTGTAAACAAGAAAGAGCGCCAAGGTAACTCACCGTAGATAATTTTTGCCCATTGTCATGAAATATTTAAAAATGAGATAAACTTATAGCTTGTCGCCAACGGCTTCGAGTTTTCTTCAGTTTCTGTTTCTCCTCGATAATTTGTTTCGAGAAAAGCTTGACTTCTGGCTTTTACAGATTGACAAGGCCGTAGCTAGCATGAGGCAAGACGAGGCAATTACCTCGTCTTGATTTTGTTTCTGTTTCTGTTTTTATCGTGTACGTTTGAAGGAAAAAATTCCATATTGAACCAAATTAGACAACTTATGTCTATTTCAACATCGCAAACATAAAACTTGTTTTCTTCGATACCCTGAACCTTTGTAAAAACAGGGCATATGATTCCCCGTATCCGTTTGAGCTCTCAAATAACGGAAGACCAGCTGTTTGTCAGTTCAGCTGAATTTTCGAAAACAGCAGAAGAGGAAGAAACATAAACAATGGTGCGCGCGTACTGGCAAGCAAAGACTCATGCAAGGAAAATTATGAAATAGCTGTGTGTTTGTGCAAATTTGACTGAAAGGCCTGCTGAATTCGAGCGTACAAGCCATAAATCCGAGAGGAAAAACCTCGGTCCGTAACTTACGGTACAGACTGAGAAAACGAGGTTAGAGGAGAAAACTCTGAGAAAAGATCGTCTAGTTACAACGGAAATATTAATAAGCAACTCTGAGACGCAAGTTTTGATAAAAATTTATTTATGTTGTCCCAGCAAACACCACATTTCAGGGCAAAATGGTTAAAAGTTTCTTAGAACATACCGACCTGAAATTGCGTTTTACCTATTGAAAGTAAAACACAGACAACCTGTAACCACAAATCCTTTCAACGGACCTTTGTTTAGATTGTCTGGGCCTCATAACCAGCCCTCTCCGCAGAAACGCCGAAGGTGCCTTTTTGGAAGATAATCGCGACAACCGCGACTGAATTTAAGACTTTAGCTTTGCCACAGGAAGTCCTAGTAATAAGAATACTGTGTCACCGCGCCCGAGAAGTCGACAAAACACCGACAACGTAAATATTCTTTTCCCCACGATTATATGCATCATAACTGAACAAATCATCAAACCAGACCTAATACTAAAATAAATTATGACAATTGTCCCAGCTGATGCGAGGATAAGCTAAATTTAGTTGGGTTGAGCTAAACTTAGCTTTGACCAAACGAAAGCGAACACAGTCAATGATCATTGTACAGGAATCCAATAAACAACGGAAATAGATACCACAGAGTTGAGCAGCAGGGTAGGATTAATTAATTAACTAATCAATGCAGTTCTTTGAACAAGGAGTAGATCAGGAAAAAATTTTGAAAAGGATGCCTTTCCATTTAAAGGGCTGTCAGTTCCCTTAAAAAACATTTATCTGTGGGGGCCCTCACTAATGACGCAAATGTGTTGCTAATCACGAAATCAGAGACCTTGCAAAGCTAAAGTTTGATAAAACACCAAAGCATTACTTGCAATAAAATTACTAGCTAGCCAACAATGTTTAAGACACCAAGGAAGCACCCTACAACCCAAAAGGAACATATTTTTAATTTTGCTAACTCGTCACCAGACATATCGCTTTTCTCTAAGTTTTTTCTTTCTGTAACATATTTGTAATACAGGTGTGACATAGGCATCTTGCAGTAGTTTAATGCGTTAAGGAATAACTAATAAACTTGGCACTTGAGTTGTGTGAATTCAAGAAATGACCGTATCCAACTACTTTTTCCAGAATGAAAACTTTCCAACAATTACCACTGAGGGTTGACAGGTAGAACTTCAATGCTTTTGCTGAGAAGTAAAAATTGTTTGCCATTCACCGAAATTTTCCGTTTTTAATTAAAAAAAATCAGTGCGATTTTTTCTTCATCTTTGAGTGAAACATAAAAGGTTTTAGGCAGGCTAGCAGTATGAGAAATATTACAGATGGTTTAAAAACTCTGGGAAAAATATTTGCATGAAAACTATTGAAGTGTTACTGGTGGGCAAATTTATTTCTCCCTTAAAAGTCTTCAGAGTCTAAATGCCTTGAAACTTGACAATTTTTATTGTTCTGGACATTAAACTCTCTCTTCATATAGAGGTACACTTGCAAAAATTTAAAGCGAAGTGCTCTCTGACAGCGTCACCGGTTTCACAGCCATGGTACAGGGTGTAAAGGTCAGCAGCACCTTCATCATCCATGTCTAGGTCCTCTGGTGCTGGTTCCCTTAAGTTAACAGTAAGATTGTGTAAAGTGCAGCAAGCTACAATTATGGTGCATACCCAGTGAGGAGCCATCCTCACCTCTGAGTGTAGCACATGGAATCTCCTCCTCAACAATCAAAAAGTTTGCTCTATAGTACATTGTGTGATCTTGCGTGCTCTGTTGAAATGCTCTTCCTGAGGTGTTTTGGGGTTGAGGTACAGAGTCATGAGGAATGGAGAGCATGTATAGCCACTATCCTCAAGTAGCACACCATCTGTGAGACCAGTCCCTTCAAGGTTACCCCTAAGGCTGACATCCAGAAAGTGTGGCTATCATGTGTTGAACCAGGCCATCTAGCCACAACATTTCTAAACATTCCTGCAAAATTCAACTGTATTCAATAAAAATGGTTTTTATGTCAACACAACAATCCCTGTAAACAAAATTTTGATACAGCTTAGCTGTATTAAGTATTTCTGCGCGTGTCTTTCTAGTCCAAGACTGTATTCGCATAAAATTGTCACAATATGAGCATACGCTCATATAGGCCCTAAATTTGGAGCTGCTATCGTGAGATCACTTCATTCATTTTGTCAATATAGTATGTTCGGAACGAAATTGCTCCTAGCCACAAACTACAGTTTGTAACTAACAACAATTGCCTACAATTTATCCTTTTTCTTGATATGGTAAACTTCAAGACATTCCTTGGTCTGTATCTTTGAGCAACGACAAATTACAAGTTATTTAACGATGCTACTTAGTGAGAGAATGCTCTGTAACGTTTTGTTCCAGCACTAAAACCAACACAGTCCATTGAAAAATGTCCATGTTGGAGAACACATCCAGTGATCACAGATCACGTTCTCCCGAGCTCCCGCCCCCCTGTCCCCCTCCACATAAGACGCAAAGGGATCTTACCGCAAAAGGTTCTTACCACATTTTGACGTCATCTGTGATCTATTACTGAACAGACACATGGCAACTTGGAATCTATTTGTTCAATATATATATATATATTTTTTTACGCGTGTTTGATATCGCCAATCAGCTGCTGACACGTCACTCGCCTATTGCGCCACTCGGTCAGGTTGACGAATGAACAGCAAAGTGTTCAACATTCTCAATCCATGGTCGTTTGTGGGACTTAAGTTACATATTCAGTGGCTTTGGTAATGGCACTTCTTCCGGCTGAGAACGAAAATCAACAACTAACAGATTTGCCACAGGTCGATTTTGTTCTGACGGTAGGAACCAATAACATAACTGAGAATTTTGCATATTGGAAGTTAGGCCCATTGTTTTTGTCGTGATTCAACGTATGTTTTCATCTTGAGTGCGCCAACGTACTTTACGATTTTTATTCGGAGGTTCGATCCTTACATATTCATTAATATAGTCGATTTTTCTTGTCAGTAAAGGATTATTGTGTTTATATGATATACAAAATAAATAGTTGCTTTTATATATGGAATTTATTTCGAGTGTTCAACTCGACATCTCACTCTCTCGCTGCGCTCATTCGTGAGCTATCGAGTTGAGGCGAAGAGAAATGCCATCTCAACGCGCGCCCAAGTATTATTCTCTATGTGCTACCTACCTAACGATGAGTAAATTTATGCGCTGGATAGAGAATGGATAGCGCTATCCATACTTTGAACAACCGATATGACATCATGGGTATAATTTATCCGCTGGATAGCGATTTATCCAGCGGATAAGAAATTATCCATCCTTTGAACAAACAGTTTAGTTAATAGAGAAAAAATTCATGGAGGAAATGCGGGTCACATTTCTGCCTACAGCTACTTATGACTCATGAACTTGGTATCACAGAATTTCCTACTTGCTTTACTTGAGGTTGTAAAAGTCGTTAATTAAAACAATTCGTTACAATACGAAATTCCGTCTGGGAAAGAAGGCTTGCTCACGTTCTATAGCGATTCGCGAGCACAAGTTTCCTACTAAACGTAGGATTACTTGAAATCTAAGCGCTTCACTCCCTGATAATTATTTACACTAGTTATAGTTCTCACTAGAGCTGCCCCCGCCCTACAGTACCATTTTCTTTTTTTTTTTTGAGTTGGGCTTGTTGTTTACAGTTGTGTAGTTATGACCATTTGCGGGAAAAACGTTGATACCTTGCGGCCGTGCAAGCGATCAAATCGAGATTTTTTTTGGTTACGATCAACCGAAAACACCTACATTCTCTCTTCTCCAGTCTTCCTCTATACTAGGACAAATCTCGTGTCAAAGACGCCGATCCTAAAAGTCCTCGCGCGCGTGTCTTTTTACTGGCAGCCCATGACCATTTGCGGGAAAAACGTTGATACCTTGCGGCCGTGCAAGCGATCAAATCGAGATTTTTTCTGGTTATGATCTACCGAAAATACCCACATTCCCTCTTCTCCAGTCTTCCTCTATATTACGCGGGGAGTCCTAAGGTGCCTCCTTGGGTTTTTGGCCCTCTGGGGCCAAAAACCCTGCGGGGGCAAAAAAAACGCCGAAGCTGAAGTTCGTCCTTTCGCGGTTTGTTTACATCAAAAGTTACGTGACGCTACACGTTAAACCTTAAGGCTAAAAGGTGAATAACAGCAGTATGAATTACCTTATCTACTGGTATTTACGACCTGTTCCCAGCTTACTCGCTGTCTACGAAAGCGAAATATGTAATTGTTTTGTTAGATGAGGGAAAGACCTAAACAACCGATCAAAAGTGACTAATGAATGACTTAAAGCTGGTGTGGGCAAAGTTTATCCTGAATTTGCTATATCAAGTCGTATGTGATTGAGAGGTAAGCAACATTCCCCAAAACAAAGCATTTGCAGTGACTTCGAATTTGAGCTTCCGGAGTCATTTCGCTTCTTATGGAGACGGGAAAATTATAATAATTCAAAACCATTGCTGTGATCTTTAATGTTATCAACAGCTTGCTTGGGAAACGTTTAAGAAATACAGAAAAATTGAGATTATCATTAGACAATAAGAAAATAATTATAAATATCCAATGAGGCATTCATGGTTATTTTCTGTTGACCTAAGAGCAGAACCTGCCGGAAATTTATCAGAGTTTTGTTAACAAGGACAGTGTTCAGACAATTAATTGGACCCTCAGCGTTTATCCAATAAGGGAATTATAACAGAAGATATATTTTCAAGATTTCTGCGCGCATACAGGCACCATTAAAATGTTTTCCGTTTTTGCATGTGAAGACTGATCCATTTATGTAAAGCAGTCTACAATTTCATAAATCCAATTGTAATTTCTTCAATCTATCGCAAATCATCTTTGTGGATAAGTTCGTTAATTGGTTTTATCCTCTGGTCAACGTATAATTTTACATATGATTAGATTCCTTATAGAACATCAGAAAAACTACAAAAATTTCCTTCGCTCACAAATTTGGTTTCGTAGCTCGTTCAATAATGGCCCCGGGACATGTGAAACCACGAGGTCGAAACTGTTTGAAGACTAAACATTTTCGGTTTTCTTTTCCAAAATTTCTTCGATTGTGGTTCACCTGTGAGGATCAGTTCGTTATTTCTTATCAAAAACTGGTGAAAATAAGATTTATCTCATTTATTTGAGAGAGCAGACAGTCAAAATGTGCCGTCAATGTGTTGAATCATGATTACAAAACCAACAATGGTCGTAATTTTCAATTTACAAAATTCTTATTTAATGACTTTGTCCTTACCGATAGAAGAAGTCTTTCAGGTAAACGGCCAAAATCGGCTAGTGGCAAATCTTTCAGTTGTCGGTATTCTTTCTCAGTCGAGAGAAATGCTAACACCAAAGCCACTGAATACGCAACTTTCGTTTTTTCTTTTAGTATATTGGTTTTCTTCCTTTTCTAGGAAAGTTTGAACCTCATTGTCTGCCAGCGATACGGATTTTTTAGTGTTTTAGCCCCCATAATTCAAGAAAGCTCTGACAAACAACTCGTGTTGAGAATCGTTAAGGCTTTGCTGTTCGTTCATTAACCTGACCGAGTGGCGCCAAAGGCGAGTAACGTGTAAGCAGCTGATTGGCTATATCAGCACACGTGAAAAAATACGATATTTTTTCACGTGTGTTGTTACAGCTTTTCTCAGGGCCGGAAATCCTTGTATAACACCACAGTTTATGTGGTAAATAATCAATTTATGCCTACAACTCGATACAACGGTCGATATCATTTCGCTTTGAGGGAAGATGACTAAACATGTTAAACGATAAGATTAACACGTTTTATCTCGAAGCATTATAAGAGCTTCCTCATCTTGGCGTTTGGAACATGAATGAAAATAGCATATTAGCATAAGCCATTCGGTGAAATAGTTTTTGGTTTAATACGTTCAGCGCCTTTTTCTGTGAGGCGGCTAAAGGTGTTGGCAACTTGTGCTTTCATCTTCCGCGCTGAATTTACAATCAGTTGACTTATATAAATGGCAGGTAGTTCTTTTGGGGGCGGTACCTTGGGTGTGCCCTTTCTTCCTCGAATTCTCCGTTTTTTCTGTTATTTAAAAAACTTCAAGGGCTATTTTCTCTTTAGTTGTCTTTTTGGGTGTGGTTCTAATCTACGCGGTGGGTCCTTTCTAATTTTTAACGCGTGAATTGCGCGCATGCGCAAGAGCGAGTTGTAGATACGATGTGGGGAATGGCACTCACTCGCTCGCTCGATTGGTCGATTCCTGTAAACTTTTTTTCGATTTTAGGCTTTTGAGTGCATTGGATAGTTTTGGCGAGCAATAAACGAACGAAATGGCGACCTTTGTTGCTAAGAATAGCGGTGGGGTAACAAAGAAGCCAATGATAATCTTAAAATAATTTTTTTTTTCGTTTTAGTCTCAACAAGCGGCGCCAGCGACTGGCAGGCATGCAAGGATTCACACTGAAATAACAGAACAACCTTCGTTTTTCATAAAATTGTAATTTACAATCCTTGAACTTGAAAACAATCCGAAGATTCATTGAAAATATCACTTACTGCGAAGCGCTCGGAGTTTACAGATGTTCAAAAGCTTTTTCTGTTACGGCGTGAGATTGAGGACAAAATCTATCATTACGTTTCGTATCGTGTGTTTTTCCTGTGTGAAACAACAGAAGATCCGGCGACTAACGAAATTACAAGTTAACACGAAAATCAAATAACACCTAAACAAACAATTTTAGCTACCGATTTTCAGTGAATTTTTAAAGAACAATTTTCTTTTAAGTTTCAAGACAATTTGACGATTCAAAATACATATTACGTACTAAAATGCGAAAGTTATATACCACAAAATTTATAAATAGGCCTGAAATTAAATTCTATCTTGTTATTGATTACACGTTGCCTAGCACGTGACTAAAATCTACCCAGGCGGAGATCCAAAATGACGGTGGCAGTCTTGGCTTAGTTATATCACTCAAAACTCGTTCCCGTTTGTCTCATTTGATAAAGAGGGAATCGTCAATGTTTTCATTAAGAAAGTGTTGCCTTGATTTTCTAATATTTACAATGATAGACAGTAAATTTCACTTTTCACCCACATTTACTTCCAACCTTTTATTTTGAACCAGAAACAGAAATGATATACGTTTAAAACACATGACATCATCCAACCTTGTCAAATGCAATAGCATGATCATTTCAATTTCAATTGTAATGCCTTCTTATCCCAACGTTACTTTGTTTCTTTGCTACATTAGCGAACACTGAACTACTGCTCGTACTCTAGATATGAAAATCAACCACAAAATTCCCTAAACCAGAAAACATTAAACATAATCCAAAAAATCATGTGTTAATTCACGAGTTTGCTCACAGAGCACTTTGATGATATTACCGGGGGTGCATGCTTGGTGTGTGGAGGCTGGTCAGTTCGCATGGCTCAACATTGTTCGCTAGCCGAGTGAGAAATAGTGGCGTTGGTCGGATGTTGGCGGCTTGGTTGCTGTCGCCTTTACAAGCTTAAGACTAACACTTTCCTAGAGAGAGTAGAGTCAGTCCTCGAGCCAGCAAGTTGTCATGAATATTTAAGAAAGGAAGCGAAGTTCATCTAACAAGCTAACAATTCGAAATCTGAATAATTTTTTTGGCAAGCAGGCGCGTCAACAGCCTTTTCCCGGGATCCCGGGGTTGTAAAATTGTATGTTAAGGCAGGCATCATTCGACTAGGGCTTGGCAGGTGACGGTGACATCACCTATCTAGGGTTCCTCACTTTCATGTGAACAGGCCCCAAAGCTCTGAAATTTGTATACATAAATTTCATCACGGTCTAGTTAAACAAAATGTTTATCGACTGTACATACCATATTACTTTGTTATTTGTTGGCCGCTTATCACCTAGTAATAATAATAATAATAATAATAATAACTTTATTTGTATAGCGGTATATACAAAAGCTCTATATCGCTTTACAATCAAAAAAGAAAATAACTAACTAACAATAACACTAAAACAAAAAGTCAAATGAAAGCGAGTCTGAAAAGATAAGTTTTCAATCAATCTAGATTTAAAAACATCAACTGATCTACTTAATTTAATGTCTAAGGGAATATCATTCCATTGCTTTGGGGCAGCGACCGAAAAGGCCCTGTCCCCATAGCTCTTCAGGCGCACATTCGGTACTTCTAATAAATGTTTGCCAGCAGACCTAAGATTTCTTGTAGGGTTATATGGGACTATAAGTTGACTTAAATACGGAGGCACCAGATTATTGAGAGCTTTAAAAGTTAACAGTAATACTTTAAAGGTAATTCGCTGCTCCACAGGTAACCAGTGTAGCTCCTTAAGGACGGGGCGAATGTGCGCAGCCCTAGGTTGCCCAGCTACAAGGCGTGCGGCGCAGTTTTGAACGCGCTGGAGCTTCTGAATAATATAGTCCGGTGACCCGAGGAGCAACGAGTTACAATTGTCCAGTCGACAAGTAACGTAAGCATGGACAAGGGTCTTTGTGCTCTCAAAAGTCAGATACATTCTAATCTTAGCGATATTCCGAAGATGAAATAAAGCAGATTTACAAACGGAACTCACATGCTTATCCAGTGACAAGGTCTCATCAAAAACAACTCCTATGTTCCTAGCTATGTCCCTAGTGACACTAATGCTTATACAAATTCAATCTGAAATCAATATATTTCTGTCAACCTAAGTGATTTGAGAGAGAGAAAAGAGAGGATTAATAAGTCATTTATCGGCTTGAGGTAGTGACCAACGTATTTGCTTAAAAACACTGCCCAGCCGGAAAAACGAGATATATTTGTGAAAAATGGCCACGAAAGTAGGGATGTACTCGGCGACTCGCAAAAGCGTAACCGTAGCCCGTGGGCAGAGATAGGAAAATAAAGACCGCGTAAAGAACCAATCAGATTTCAGGATTCGTTACCGAGCCCTCTGAAAAAAAAAAAAGAACACTTTCACATGATCACCATGAGTCACACGACCAGAAGATTTAATCTAGAAATGCTTTTTTAACCAATCCAATTTTTTCCAGGGGTTATTTTTTCAATTAAACATTTCTTCGGAAAAAAAAAAGACCAAAATCGCCTCGTCTTGCCTCATGCTAGCTACAGCCTGTCATGAGGAGGTCATATGGGTATTCATATTTTTGCTTCTTTTAACTGCCTACTTGAAGAGCCGAGTGAAGCCCGTGGTGATGATTTTTATCGCCAATTTTCGATACTGCTTCAATCATACTATGGAGTAAATTTCACAGGTACGTCGCTCGCTTGTATATACATAGACACGCGTAGACAAGGAATTTCTCTTCGAGTGTCTTCGAGTGTTCGACTCGATAGCTCACGAGTGAACGCAGCGAACGAGTGAGATATCGAGTTGATCATGAGAAGAGAAATTCCATATCTACGCGTGTCTATGTATATACAAGAAACCATGTTTTATTTTGTTCATCATATCAACACAATAGCCCTTTCCTGACAGGAAAAGTCGACTTAACTGATGAATAAAAAAGAAAAGGATCGACAATCCCTTAATAAAAATCGTAAAGTTCTTAGCGCTAAGGCTCAAGACGAAGAAATGTGTGGAATTATCACAAAAACAACAATGGGCGTAATTTTCTTTATACAAGTTTTTTTGTCGCTTGCCCCGCCGGCTTTGCTTCCTTCTGCGATTCTTTTTTTAGGGCCCCTTTCCTAGATCCGTCACAGAGTTTGACTGTAAAAAACGCTTTTATTCAGGGCATCAAACCTTCGTTGAACACACAGACTGACTCGATTCGCGCCGAAAGTTTTACGTAACACTTAGTTGTATTTTACCCTTAGGAACTACACCCACACGGACTGAAACATTCTTTCCATTGTTTTTATTACTTCCTATATTTTCACTTGTCATTTTTACTCTTATCTTGATAATGTCGTGAAGCAAAATCGAAACGTCGTCAAATGTTTTACCCAACATTTTCATAAATTTTTAGAGGTTTCTATCTATTTTAATAATGTTATAGGATTGAACACTGTAATCAGATGTTTAATCCTTATACATGCTAAAAAATACATCAGGCGACAATATACAATGAAAAGATTTATATCTATGCTCAAAATTACAGTTACTTTTTACAGTGTATATATTACCAAATTATTCTCCAACTAAAAGCCTGTATTTGTAAAAATTAAAGAAAGTGTAGGTACATCACATGTACATTAAAAAAAAGGGTCTGAGTATTTATTAACACTCAGTGATTGAACTGGTCTTGGTATAACTAGGCCAGCTGGGCTTTTGAGTAGATAATGTTTTACTGAAGTGTGGCTTCATTGACCCTTTTGAGGAACCTTGGGTTTACTGAAGCAAATTTGAACGCACCCCTTGAATTCGTTGGAATTAAGTCTATGCAGTGACTGACGCAAAATTTGATTCTTCTTAAGTGTTCACAAAAACATGCAGAAAAAAACCATTGATTTATCTAAAAGTGTGCCATTTTAGAAAACACAAATTAGTTTGGATAGCGTTGTATTTAGGGGAGTGGCGGTATTATAGCATCAAAACTGAATTGTTAAGCCTGTCAGTATAAGATTCTCCTGAATTTTTTTTCCAAAAAGCTGCCTTGGGAATAATCAAGTCGACAAACCACAATCAGGCTAGCCAATATAGAGCCTGTAACTGGTGCTTAGAGAAGAAAAGGTAACGGATGGACTAAGGAGCGTCCATGTGTGGTTATAACGATTTAGACTGATACCACGGCAATAAAATATCGCCTTCGGTCCCATATGTATCAAACTATGTCAAATATAATAGGTATTCAAAAGTCGATGTCGAAAGCTTCAATTAACTCATATAATCCAACTGCACGAAGTAGGGTAAAAATAACGCGCGAATAGAGTACAAATATCCTGCGATATCGTACGGTTATTTGGACAGTTGGTTATTTTGTACTGTAAAAAAAACCTGTTTAACCAGTCGGCTGCGGGCGCTACGCTTCTCTTTCCGCTTTGCTTTTCCCGCCCTATGAGAAATGCGCAGAAAGACCAAGCAGGAAAAAAAAAGCAGTTAGTAATAAGTAACTTATTAGTCGTGTCGTGTAGTATCACTGAGTATTTTCATTCATTGTCTATATTTTGACTCGCTCTACGGGCTCGTCAAAATACGGCGCAACTCATAAAAATACACAGTAGTACTACACCACACCGAAACGTCTGACGAGATATATGCAGATATTGCTAATAAGAATGTTTCGGTCGGCAGATCACAGAGCAAGGATAAGGATTGCATTACCGCGAACTATATCCGAGTCTTGTAGAGGTGAGTAGAACCTTTGTACTTTTTCTTTGCTTGTGAATTGTTACATCTCCGTGCTAGGATCATTCTTGTTTCTCGTTCCGTTTTCTCTGAGTCGCTTCTAATGTTCATGCTTGACTTAAATTTCAGCCAAAAGCTTTTTGAATTTAAAGAACATTCAAATGATTGTAGTCTCTCTCTCTATGCGTATTCGCGTTGTATCTCAGAGTCGATCAACATCACTCTTACTTCAACACAATATTCACGATTCCTCTTGTATGCCACATAATAAAACTCAGTAGGAACAGTAAAGAATGAATGATGTTGGAATTATTGGTAAAGACGGATAGATTTAAAACAACTAGCGAACTTTGACGAGTTATGCAATACTTGCGTATACATTTAATCTACGTTTCTTGAAACCGCGTCTGAACGCAAATGCCCATTCTTTAGAAGTAGTAAACTGAAGCCTTTCATTGAGGTGGCAGATAAGCTTACCCATAGTTATTTGAAAAGTTATCCGATGTGTCATCACGCACGCATTAAAATTAAGTGTACAAGGAATGTAAATTTAATTTTAGTTTGAGGTCAAATTCATGAAATAGCTTATTTGAGAGGTAAATGCTTATTTCAGTCAAAAAGGCGTCCATATAAGGAGGAACTCTATAAGATCCGGAATATTCAGAATGTTCTTTAATAAATTGAGTGGAAAGGAAACCACGAAAATATTAATCATTAAGTGTCTCAGTCTGAAAAGATAACCTTACATTTTACAGTTTCTTCAATCTTTTCTCGAACAAGGTAGCAAACTTTAAATGTACTTTTATTTTAGTGGTCAAAAAGTGTTATAACATAGCTAGTATATTTGTCTAATCAAATTCAATTGCGTGAGCGTGCTTCATATTCCTATTGTGCACGCTCATGACGTCATCGAACAAATCCCTTTGGAAAAAAAAATTTTCATCGGGTTGAAAATGTTATAAAACAATTGGGAAGATTGGAGAGCACTCAAGAAGCTAGAGTTGCTCGAGGCGTAGCCGAGAGCAACTCTTACGCATCTTTCGTGCTCTCCAAACTTCCCTCGTGCTTCATATCTCGATGAACGCACAGCTGACGTATGAACCAATTGTTTTATAACACTTTCAACCAGATGGAAATTTTTTTTCTCGAGAGATTTGTTTGCTGGCGTCATGAGCGTGCACAATAGGAATACGAAGCACGCTCACGCAATTTGAGTAGGCAAATTTACTAGCTATGTTAGAATATAAAATATTTCTCCGACGCGGCGTTGTTCAAGTTAGATTCAATTGATGTCAGCGTTCGCCCCATTCAAATATTTTTGGTCATTCTTCCATTATTTTTACCCCTCGTGTTAGGCATTCCTGTCCGCCCCGTCTGTTCTTCTTTTCTTCTGCTTCTGTGCCATAATTTAGGTAGGTTTGCCTTTTCCACGTGACCAAAGCAGGGCACGGTTTGTATCAAACACATCAAAATATAAATGAATAGTTCTCTGAAAATTGACATCCTTATACCACAACCAGAGAAGTAACATAAAATAATTTATTATGTCGTTCTTCCACAAACTACCAATCGAACTTAACTCTGTAAAGGGCAATGAAAAAGGCCCTCGGTAGGCCTGGCCAGTGTGATGTTTCTTTCAAGCTAGAGTTTATATCATGTCTCCCTATCTCTGCGTCTATAGTGTTCCCGAGGAATTCTCGAGTCTTCCAGGTGCCTGACAACCTTCAAGTGTAATCTTGTGCTTTGTAAGTTCAATTTCATTTTGGTTCAGATCACGGCAGACACAGCCAATCCACCTCCACCTCCCTATCTTGTGTCTCGATGTCCTCTTCTTCTTTTCTGTACACGCTGTCCAAACCTTTTGATGATGATGATATTACTCATATTGTTCTCTTCGCGTTGCGCAAACTGGTCCTCGTTGGAAATGGGGCTAAGCTTAGTTAGAGGCAAATTACATAACTTTCAAAGAGTGAGGTTGAAAGATGAAGGTAACGTTCGTTTTAATCATATGACAGCATTCTGACCCAGACGGGAAGAGAACATGTATTACTTGTGTGTCTCGAGTGCGAATTTCTTTAGCTATTTGCATATATTTCTGTGTATCTCCGATCAATGCTCTGGCGCATATGGTATCCCCAAATTATCATCATTGGTAACATGAAATTAAATTTTAAAAAAATGCGTGTGGTATTAATTAAGCTGTCGGAAGATTGCTAGCAGTTTTTTAATAATGCTTTCTCTTAACTTGACATGCCTTGATGCTCCACTCTAGGCTGGCAAAATAGAAGTCGCAAAGCAAACGAGGTTCACGTAACCTAGAGGCAAAGAAAGCATGTCGTTCCTAAAAATTTAAATATTATCACCGTATGTGTCAATTGATTTTGCCATCTCACTCTGACAGTAATGTATTCTTCAATGCTTCATAATTAAGAGTGTGCATTCGATTGCCTCAGTGCGGACGTGAGCGAGGGCGTAAACTCGAGCTACTATGCAAACATGCTTTGTATGCGCATTATACTAGTTGCAAATTCGAGCTATTACGCAAACGTGCTTCATATTCCAACTGCGCATAACGATGGCGACTGTGTTTGCATGAAGCGGAGCAGCTGAAATTTTTTTAATTCGAGATTTCAGCGCCGTTTTAGTTACTGCTAGATAGATTTTCTACAAACGAGCTTTCATGCGTTGAGGAAGATTCCACTTATTCATCTTGCTAGTTCAGGTAGAAAAGCTGATATTTTACCTGCACTGTGACGCAAAACCGCCTACCAATGAAGTCTGAACAACTGGTTAATGCTTAAGTTGTTCTCTCACAAGGCAAGTCATGCTGACTAAGGAGTTTCAGAGCACTATGGTCTTTTGTTCGCGCGGGAAACGCCACCTTTTGGCGGCTTAGACGGAGCTTAGCAAACACACGACGACGCGCCAAGATGCTTAAGATGTTTTTCTTCGCTACAATCAAAGAACGACGAGGATAAATAAATAAATTGCGCCTACAGCAAAGGTGCTCGGTAGCCGTCAATCGAGAGGGAACGCAGTCGCCTCAGAGGTACTCTAGGTATGATTGTAGATTTTACTTTTATCATTAGTATCGTTTTGACGTTTTTATTTATGGGAATTTTGCTTCATATGACAGAGCTTTAGTAATGTGCTTTAACTCTGCATTCGAAAAGCCCTTTCCCGTCAGGTTTTATCTGTATTTTGCGTGTTGCAGATGTTTCTTGAATTTCTTGCAAGCTAGCTAGTTAGGTATGCACAAAGAAAATTTGTCGGTTTGTATTTCTTTCTCCGTCGTTTTTGCTTTCGTGTAAAGCGTTGTAAACGATAAATGATAAAACAAAAATACAAGAAAAAGGTGTTCTGAAAGGGAAGGTGCCTGAACGTTTCGTTGTCCCCAAAAGTAGTTATTTGAACTGCTTTTAATGAATATCGTGGTCTTCGTCTTTCCACAGCTAGAAAACACCATCTATTTGCAATTCAATAACTTTATTAAAATCTTAACAAGCAAAAAGTTTGATTCTTCAATTTAACAGTAATGTTGTAATTATTGTTGCGGTGAAAACACCGTTTCAAGAGTTGTATTGGCGTCGTAAATGGCGGAAAAATGTAGAAACTCGTCGCTAAAGTGGAACTGCCGTTTGTGCTTAGTAGAGAATTCGAAGGTGTTTAATTTTGTTGTGAATATTTCAACTTTCTGCTCGATGTAGCTGGGTAAGAAGGAGCCATGGTTAAATTGGACGTGAATTTTGCTCAACTTTCATTCTACATTGCTCTAACATCTAGATCGTGTTCAAATCGTTGATGGCGCGTTCGCATGTGCCCGCTTTGGTTTCACCATTTCAGCATATATATTTCAAGTAGAGGGAAGAAAATATTTAGAAAACGAAACTGAGTCACCTAAAAACAAAATGTTCACTTCAAATCGCAGATTCATGATGCATCCTTCTAGCACTCGATGCATGTAGTCTCTTAGGTGATAAGTCACTGAGCAGGGACCCTTCGATGTTCTTCAATGTATATGATTGCACTATCGCAGTATCTTTGATTTTTTTGTATAATTTTTTATAATAACAACAACAGGTATGTGATTGGTCTGCTTTAAGTCTCAAGAGTGTGCTGATCTAGTTAGATAAGTAGGAGTCATGGTAAAATAAATGTTAAATTTTCCTACACAAGTTACACTTGAAATCAGGGTTGTAAATCTATCCATTAAAAAAAATTATGTTCCTACCTCAAGATTGTGTTCAAATTTCTGATAACAGTGCTCCATGCACTTGCTTGGTTTCACCATTTCAGCTTACATGTTTCAACCAGAGGATAGAAAATATTAAGAAAAAGAAAACTGAGTCTCTTAAAAACCAGAACTTCACTTTAGATTTGCAGATTCACATTGCATGTTGACAATTTGCTACTGGAAGAGCTTTGCCTTCTCTTTCACGGCATTAACTCAAGTGTAAGCTAGTCAGCTTCAGCTATTCAATGTTCTTTTATGATTGTGCCATCCCAGAGTCTTCTTAATTTTTTTTGTATAAATAACCAACAGGCTTGTGATTGGTCTGGTTAAAGTCACGAGAGTGGCAGATCCAATAACAGAATGATTTGTGATCACGTGTCTTTGCAAACTGTCAGCGTATTACCTGCTGCTCCATATATAGGCAATTTAGCATTAAGAACAGCTGTGGCCTTCAAGAAAAATGCTTTGATACCATTTTAAACCACAAGTGACCATAAAACATGTATTCCCTAATTTTTTGGCTGCATGCTTTCTAATTGTTGAGAATTTATATATTATTTGGCCCACATTGTTTAAATTTCAATCAATGAAAGATTGAAAATATTTAAGTAAACATAACATTACAAAAACCTTCAAACATAGGAATGTTGCTGTAACTGAACTTAACCATGTCTCTGTGCAGTTAATGATGTTAGGCTGTGATTATATTGTGTGCTTTGCTCAGGGCATGATATGCTAATTTTTTCTCTCTTTGTTGCTGTATTCAAGTACTAACAAGAGAACAACATTTTAGGACTAAAAATAAGTGATGCGGTCGTTACTGTTTATATGTGATTTCTGTGTTACTGAATTGTGTTGTTCCTTTTGTGGGCAAGGTTGCACAAGGCTGCATGGTAGAAATTTTGTGCATTTGTTAATGTTCAGTATATTGTGACCAAAGTGATTCAAGGGAATTGTGTGACTCAGTTTCCAGCAGTGGGCTCACAAAGATGGGTTAAACTTGAACAAACTGTTATGTAAAGAGCTAAGTATTACAAAGGTTATAAAGGAGAATACTTGGAAACATAAATAGGTGTAAAGAGCACTGCATTGCCTCTCAAAAGGTCAGCAAATGTTAGTATTGCATTATGTTTTTTAGCTATATTTACTCCAAACAAAATTCGGTGTTTTCTGCCTGCGTTAGATAGTCATGCATATGTCTATGAAGATATAGTTAAACTAGATAAATATATTTCTAAACAGTATGACAGAGGTGAATTATTACTGTGCAAAGAACCAAAAAGGAGTCGTAGCATTGATAACAACTTTTTTTAACTTCTCGCACAAGGGTTAAAAACCAAATGGACAAACTCTGTAGGATTGAGATCACAGCATTGCTGATATTTAGAAGTTATTCAATGACATAAGGTATAAAATCGGACAAACTCTGTAATATTGTGAACTCTACGAATGTCCCTTTTACTATGAGGGGAAACTTTTAATTTAAATTCCTGTATCAGTAAGGAGATATTGCCGGGAGTATGTTATATAAAAACTGCAGAATTAATTTTTTTTTACATTTTCTCATGCACTCTAAAGCAGTAACACAAAATTGGGTCTAACCTGTTGATAGGAAAGTTCTGCCATCTATCTTTTCACTCAAATGCTCACTTCAAAAAGGGTAACACATTAAAACTTTATTTATTCTGACTTGCTATTTGAAACACAATAATGCCACAGAACCAAGCAAGTTTAATGAGGTTTAGCTGGCAGAACAGATGTAAATTTTTTTGTGTGTTTTTGAGTGAACAGAGGCTAGCTTAAGCCAAACAGAGGGTATGTTTTCCTCTGTTGTTTTGGTTTGTCAGTATCCTTTTTTTTCTTGCATACAATTTAAGTTTGATGACGTATAAAGGACAAACTCTTTAGGAGATGATTTTCTTTCCCCAACTGTTATGCTATTATACTTCATATTTCCTTACACAGTATTCATGAAATCACTCCGAGCTCCTTGGCATTCCATTACTTTCAGCGTCATTTAAAGATGGCAGGGTGCCAGTTTAAGAACTTTCTACCCATTCAAGACTTGAAGGTCATATCAGAGTTTACACCTCTCCAGCTAATTGCACTTAAGAAAAGTTTTATATTTGCATAATTTGTGTTTAAAGACTTGGGATATTTACAAGAGGCCTTCTGGCATTCATGTATGAGTTTGAGCTAGGACTCTGAATGGCTATGCACTAAATGTCAGAGTCTGTTTATGCTTCCAAAGATGCACTTTAAAATGGTTCTATTAATGGTTTTAATTGTTGTATTACAAAACAGTAACAGAATAGTTCTTGTTAAAAGTTGTTTTGATAAATGATATCACTGTTCTTGATGAATTTGAAGTGAAAAAAAATAACAGGCCTCTGTTTTAATTCTTGGTTGGGGATATTTGTCTTACCTTTCATTTCATGTATAATTTTACTTTCTCTGTGTTATTTTTTTGGGTGTACATGTTTATTTGGAAGAAAGGAAATTCAAGGGGTCATTTTGTTAGAGGTTGCATTCAAGCATCTTTGTGATGAGCATGATTTTTCCTATGTGTTTTAGGCAGTAAAAGAACATCGATCAATCTTACTTGGCTGAGCAGCTGAATTTGTTGTAGCTGTAATCCTGGACCAGTCATGAATTGTAATACCCTCGGAGCAGTGGCATTACCTCCTGAGGAACCTAACCTTAACAAGCTTGATTGTGTGGTCCAGAGTTTACCACAAGTGATGCAAGAAGCCTCAAACAGAGTGAGGAAGAAGCAAGTGAACCCTTCAGTGACCTTCTGTTTCTTTGATGGTGCTTGGGCTGTGAGAGATGTTGGCCCTGTAAAAAATGGTACCAACAAAGAATTATGTAATGGTATGTCCCATTATGAAAGAGATTGCACAACTCTGTTTGAGGTTATCCTTAAAACAAAAGTTCATGCTCAGCCAAGTAAGTTGGGGGAGTTTTGTTCATTTTTTGAGATATATGTCAAACCTCTCAGTCAAAAATTTCATGACAGTCTTCAAAGCTCCACAGACAACAAAGCAGGGACAGTTACTTTAACAGCGGATCAGCTTCGTTTGCTACAGAAGGCAATTTGTCGAGAATTTGATCACCTCATAACAGTAGCACAAGATGCCTTCACGGCTCCTGAACAAGATGTTTCCCTGATTTATGATCTGGTAAAGTTGAGTGAAGAAAAATTTCCCCTGGAGAAATGTCAGCAACTGCATTACAGATTGAAGGCAGAAAGCTGTTTTGTACATCAGTCCAAGGAGTTCAGTGGTAACTCAATTGAGGTTAAATCTGAAGATGAAAATGAGACTTGTACACTCAACCTTCAGTGCATTGGTGATGAGCAGTTTGATGAATCTCTGGTATCAGTTGGCTCAACATCATCCCCGACCTGGATCTGTCCAACTCCTAGCAATGCGAGAGCAATGCTAGATAGTCCCCTGAGGAGGTCACTATCTGTGTCTGAAGAAGCATCTATTGAATCAATGGAGAACACTTATCGAGAGGAATATGGTAGTGCTAGGCCTTTATCTGATAGTTCAACAAAGTTACAGGCTGACTCTGATGAGATGCCAAGTAGTAAAGGTTTACTGTCAAGGGAAGATCATTATGACACAGAAACTGTGGTTGTGGATTATGGCATTGATCATAGCTACCAAGAGTTCAAACAGAGTGAACGGTTAAATTGTACATGCCTATGTTGTCAAAAAAACAGTGTTGTTGTAAGCCAATTGCAGAGATCCAATGACATAATCAATGCTGCTAACAGCCAGTTACAAGATGATATTGCTGCCTATCAGGATCGTTGTAGTAAACAAGAGGATGAAATAAGTCAATTGAAAGAGAAATTGACTCAAATGGAAGAAGTGAAACAAAGACTTGAAGCTGAGGTGGGAAGACAGTTGTTCCTTGAAAGTAAAGAAAGACGTCAAAAGTTGCTGAATGAATATCCTTGTGAGCAAAGTATGCTTGGTACAACCAGAGGAGCATCTTATGAAGGGGAACTACTTCATGATGCAGGTTCTATGGACAGATCAGGTAAAAAAATTGGTTGAAAGTTATAGAGGCCCCTAAACAAGTCTCTTAAGTTTTTACAAACAGTTGCTGGATGGATCAATACAATAAAATTATTTTATTTATTGCTTGGATAATGGTATCTTTTAAATTCTTGATGGTCGCTACATATGCATGGTATGGCTCTTTTATGTCTGACTCTGTGCACTTCAAGAATTTGTATCTAGTTCTATCAAGATTACAAGCTGTGCAATATTGAAGGGTATGATCCATCAAATATGTTTGCTGTGTGCATTTGGTCAAAATGCATCAGTTGATGGAAAATTCCCTACAGGGGGGCAAAACTGGGGGATATGTCACCCAAGTGATTTTCCCCAATTTTCAAACCTCAAGTCCTCTATGGTAAGTCTTTGTTAAAATTTAGTTTGAGATGAGAGAGAATTTTTTGGTGTTTGTGGAAGAAGGGAAATGTATTTTTATTCAATAAGTCATATCAGAGAACACTCAAAAGAAATGGAATGTTGGAATCTATCAGCTGTTTCAGTTAGAATGAATTCTTTTCATCTTGCAGAGCAAATTACAACTTGGTGCAATGAAAATGGTGCTTTATCAGAGGGAGACACTTCCTCTTGTCTAGAAGGAAATCAGCTGAATGAGGTGCCTGAGAGTTCCTATAATGAAGCTGATGAAATTTCTGATGAATTGGAAGAACACAGAGAAAGTAACGAAACTACTGAGATTGATGAACAGGCTCCAATTTGTAACTGTTCCATTGGAAACACATTTTACAGTGATGGTGATGTGACTCTCTCTAATTTAAATGCAGATAATTTACCGGAATCAAGTTCTATTAGAGACATTAGTAATTCTAGGTTATCGACTGAGAGTTGTGGTTCAGTTTTTAGTTTGTCACAGTCATCAACCAATTCTGCTAATAATTTGCAGCCTTCAACTGGAGATTCAAATTTATGCTCAATTACCACACCACTGAATTTTGATCAAGCTGTGAAGGCTTGGGAAAGTAGTGGAGAGAACAACCAAGAGAGGTATTTGTTATCATTCCTGGAAAATAAACAATTTGAAAATGAAGAGATGAAAGGAGGGTGTGCTGCAAAGGGTGAAAGAGAAGACCTAGATAGCTATAATAGTTTTTGTGATGGTGATCTTGTGGATGGTTCTGTCAGCATTCCCAATAGAACTCAAAGTAGTTTAAAGCTAGTAGAGGTAGATGTAACTAATGTAAATCAAGGTCCTTTTGCACATAGAGATACAACTCGGAAGCAAAATCTCTCAGTTGTAAGGGTCACTGACCAAATAGACACAGTCATAGATCAGTCTGATTGTCACACAAGCAATCAGTCAAGTAAATGGGAGCATTTGGGTGCTAGACCGAGAGACAGACCTTCTAAAGGAAACAGATCTTCAGAATGTAGTTTGCTTTGTTTCTCATCGCTTGACCGGGTTCCTCAACAAGTTGCAGGAGTGGCCAATGCATTCCTAGCGAGACACTCTGAAGACAAACATCTTCATAAGAGTCTGTATTACACTTATGCAGAGGAGATGTTGGCTAAAGATTTTTCTTCACAAGGAGCATGCAATTCTCATGTAGAGGGCATTGCAAACTCAAACAAAGAAAAACTGTACCTTGGTGACTTTCAAGTTACTTCAAGGCCAGATCCACCATATTACTCACCTTATTCTTCAGTATTTCCTTTGACTGGGGGAGCATCTATTAGAGGAAATGGTGAAGATGGCAACCCATATCACAACACACTTAATGGTAATTCTGTACTTCTAGCTGGACCCTTGTATAGCTATATTGGAGGTAATACCAACACAAACAGTAACTTCAACTCATTTGATCCTAATTTTTTAGCATCTGACATACAAGAGCCTCGACTTCTCCAACATGACCAATTTTCATCTTTGTGTAGTAGTGATATTCTACAGTCAGGGTTCACTGGTTCAAGATTGACCCCTGACTTTCTGGGAACTACAGGACCTCAAATGACACATTCTGTAATTGGTATACAGAGTAACATTGGCTTCACTAGAACAACATCAACTTTACCTCTGGAGCCTTTGCAAATGCAAACACCATCAACCTCAAATTTAGGATTATTGGCTACTTCAACAAGTAATACTCAAAGTTATGGTCACCAACCAAATGCTTCAACAGATTTTCAAACTTTATCTTCAGTGGTAATGGCTAATCAATCAGACAGCAGACTTTTATCAGAGTTGGAATTTGGTGGGAATACCCATTTGTCACCAGTCTCTTCATCTTTAATTAGGGATGGTGTGAATATATCTGGACGTAGGAACTCAAGCAGCATATTGAACACAATAGGTGATCATTTGGCCTCTGGAACCTATAGAGAAGGGAACAGTGCTGGTAATACTTCAAGCTCTTGCATAACATCTGGTGCTAATACAGGAGGAGATCATGATGAAAATTCTGCCCAGTCTGGAGGTTCAATACCAAATGAAAACTATGGCACAGAATCAGTGGAGTCCACTGACAACTCCTTGCTTGAGTTGGAACAGCGTGTGGAGGAAGCATGTACTATGGTGGAAAGAGTGCTTAGAGAAAGAGAAGAAAGAGAAGAGTTTGGCCGAGAAATTGAAAGAAAAGAGCGTGAAATTCGAGCAGAAAGAGCACAAAAGAAGAGAGAAAGAGAAGCAAGGGAGCTAGAGGAAGCCAGAGGATGGCCTCAACAGCAGGAACCAGTTACTGGACAGTCTTTGTGGCTTTGTGAGCATTACCAACGTCATTGTAGAGTACGTTTCCCTTGCTGTAACAACTTCTATTCATGCCACCGTTGCCATAACAACTCCAAAGAATGTGACAATGAGGAAGCTAAAGCAAGCCATGCAACTCATCTTAAATGCAGCTATTGTCATCATGAACAAGAGGTAAATGAAGAATTCAACATTTTAAATCATGATTATTGATCTTCAAATTTGTTTTTGTTAATAACTCTCCTATTGAATAAGCACCCTTATTCTATTAACTGCTCCTATTCCATTAAGTGCCCCTATAGCTATTCCATTTCAGTAATAGCACTGTTAAAATACATGTACATTGAGATCATTGGTGGTCTTTCTTCCTTAAATCGCTCATGTAAAGCCTCAAGACAAAAGTGTAGTCTTAAGTCAGTGTCTCAACTATTGCATTCCTAAGAGTGCACAGTTCCTTCAAACAAAAAAGTCCTGTCTTAACATTATGCAGCAATCGCTTGGCTAGTTGTTCTAGGTAGGAAGAATCCAGGGACAACCAGTCCATTTTTCAGTCTTTTTTTATCCTCACTCAAACAAACACAAAAGTTTTGTTTCATATTCTGCTGTTTCTCAATAAAAAAATAAGCACCCTGTCCCTATTGATTGCCCTGTTTCCAACAAGCACTCTCCCTTGAGGTACTGAAAGTAAATAGGTGCCCTGGGCGTTAAATCAAATCATTATGATAGCTTCATTTTTCTTTAACTGTTGTGAAAATTTTACTTCAGACCACGTGATTATGCTCTCTTTAGTTCCTAACTATCAAGTAATGAAGACATTAATGTTTGCTACATGCTTATGTCTGCCAACAAGAGGTTGCCAAATTTGCAACTTTGGTGACAAATTTTGTGGCCAAAATGTTTTCACTTGCCATGATGTTTTACTTTCTATTGCAACCAAAATGGCTGTATCTTGGAGTGTCTGCTCTTAGTAATTTTCCAAGGAGGTAATTTGTGTTACAAACTCATCATTCCAACTAATGTGGTAAGTAATACTGACTGTACAATTTGGCTTTTAAGTTGAGACCTAATGATTTTCCCAATCACGAAAAACAAAAATGTTTTCTTCTCTTTGCAGATTGCTGAAGATAGTGCCAAATGTCGTAGCTGTGGAGCAAAGATGTCAGCTTATTTTTGTGGAATCTGCAAGCACTTCACAAGTATAGACAAAAACCCTTATCACTGTGATAAATGTGGGATATGTAGGTAAGTTCTCTACATATCATAATTTTGAAGAAACCTTTTTCCATCATGATGGCCACAACTAATCACCCCAAACTTATCTCACTGTGAAAGTTCATTTTGAAATGGATATGTTAGCTGAGATTAACTACTGCCTCCCTTTCCCTATGTTTAGCCAGCCGGAGATGGAATGTTCCCCCATTGACTATGAAATCCCAGCAACTTACATGTTGGGGTAATCTTTGAAATATGTGATACCAATTGGTTAGGCCTGTAATAATAATCATGAAACCTGCCCAATAATCATGAAAACTGCTCTTTAACACCAAGATCTAAAAGAAATGTAGTCATGATGTTCCACATGAGCCTGCACTTTTGACAATGGCTGCAGACTCAGTATGCCTGCCAAGCTGTTAGCAGTTAACCTTGTTAGCATAATTATTTCTTTAATTTAGATGTATTGGGTGAAGATCTTGTGCTACATCGGAATTCATTATACTTAATCTTCTCTTACTTTTTGTGTATCTTAGCTTTCTAGAACTTATAAAGTCAGTCACTGTAGGAAATATTTATTGATTTTTTTTTTGTTTTTTTAGGATACACAAAGACAAGTCATTCCATTGCGATGTGTGTAATGTGTGTCTTGACAAACGGCTGCAAGGGAAACACAAATGCAGACCAGACTCTGGTCATGATGAATGTTGCATCTGTCTTGAGGTGAGCTGTTAATCTACAAGTACATTTACCTGTTTCTGTGTGAGTTTTCTTATAGTGTTCTGTCAGATGTAAATCTCATTTTGCATAGCTATTGAACTGTTCAAAACTTAAAAAATACAAGTTGTGCAAAGCAAGTGCCTTGCATTTCATATCATTTTTATTGCATCATGAGCTTTTTTTAGTTGAAATGATTATTCTCTCATTTTTGTTGTTTGTTATTTTTTTTTGTGTGTAGGATGCATTTAGTGGGTGTCAAATTTTACCCTGCTCACACAAAGTCCATCGGGAATGTGCAATAGCAATGATACAGAATGGGATGTAAGTAGTTATTTTATTTTGGAGTCCCTCTTGTGAAGATGCTTTGTTGTGATTTATGTCTTCTAAGATTAGGAAAAGCAATGTCAATTGAAAGTGACTAGGGATTAGAATTAAAGCTGTGTGTGATGTTTTACTTCATGTTCCTCATAGCATTATATTGCATTGTTCTGTAATAACTTTTTGAACTTGAGTAATCATTGAGTTCTTTTTGTTTATGTTTAAGTCGCACCTGTCCAGTCTGTCGGCACCCTTTATACAGCCCAGCTCCTCAATGAGAACCTCTGTTGAAGCACTGTCTGAGAATGGAGGCAAAGCAAGACGTTTACAAAATGCTTCTAGTTGACTTCTGCAATGTTGATTTTGAAAATTATTATTTGAAGCAAATCACAAGCAAAGTGGCATACTCCAGTTTTCTCAAGAAAGTTATCAGGAAATCACAGCCCAGTGAAGCCTGTCCAATGAAAGAGTGAAGTAAGTTTGCCTAGTATTAGAGGTAATATACTGTCTAGGCCTTGACCGCAGCATGATACTTATTATAACTTAAAGTACTATGAAGTCAATCTCTTTCAAGTTGCTCAAATTTAAAATTGTGATTTTGTCTGTGGGAGTGCATGTATTTGTTAGCTTGAAAAGTAGTGTCGATTGTTTCTTGGCACACAAGTTAATTCTGTGGCTATGAGACTTGAATTAATCAGAAGAGTAATTATTATTCTTATTTTGTGTTTTAGTCCTACATGCCCAGTGTGTGCACTAAAGAGTCTCAAGTCTCCTGAGTGAAAATTTGGTTGATGCATGGGTTACAATTTGGGTTAATCAGTTATACCTGGACCTATTGAATTAAATCAAGATATGGTGACGTTACCCAGCTGGATCTGGAATAAGTCAAAGTTGAAATTTTACTCAAATTGTTCAGTTAGAATATGATTACACACAAGCTTCCATCTTGATTTGATAAGGAATACTGTGAGGGATTTATGACTTGATAATTCATCACATTGATTCAAGGAATGTGTTTAGAAAGGTTTCAAGTTTACAAAGTTTTGGGTTGCAATCAGACAGCACTTAAATTTCAGGTTAGTTACATGTGTAAACCATATCTGGTCTGTCAGAGTTTAATGTTTGTGCTTGGCTAATTTGCATTTTTAGGAGAGAATACTATTTTTTTAAAAACTGCAAAAAAGAAATCAGAACAGGAAAAAACCAGAAAAAAAAAATTGGAACAAAAGAGATCATTCTTATTGATGTTAATTAATCCGTTATTTTTCTTTGTACCAATTATATTTTTCTAAGAAGATAGCTATTTAAAAATCATGTACAATATTTTTTCTCTTGAGCAGTTTGGTTCATTAAAGTGGAGAAGAAATTGAATTAAGTTGTTGTTTTGGCAGTTTATGGTTATCTGTTAATCGTTGGCTCATAATGTAAATATTTCTTCATTACTATTTGAAATAACTTGAACTAATTTATCATAAATTGATTCAAATTCCTTCACTTGACATCAATTTTTCGTGACGAAATGGTCCTCCAACAGTGTTCATCGCATCATTATTTTTCCCAAGATACTACAGAAAATCATTTCTGTCCAATGCGGCTTCTTGCGGGAATTTTGTAGGCAGGATCCTTATGCCTAGTGTTCAGGTGTAGTTTTTGTTCTGCGCTTCTTATTCTCCACCCTCCCCCCCGTTACGGCTTGTTTTTGTTGTTTTTGTTTTACCCATCCGCCATATTGTTCAGTGACGATGTCTGGAGAAAAGGAAGCCATTTTCAGAGCAATCGACGATGAATTACAAAAGGAAGATAGTGAAGGTGAGCCTGTTAACACCTTTTTCTTTGTGATTACACAAATTAAACCTATCAGGAAATAATTTTTTAATTGATCACTTATTCAACTACTTGACAGCAACCCTGTCTGGGACTGAAGATGTTGAAGGCGATTTGTTGTCTTTCGTCGGTCAGGTGAGAGTCAAGGTCGTATCTCAATATTACACACCAAATATTCATATCACAATAATTTGCCCGTATTTCATTTACCTGTACCGGAGTTGCACTTATGAAATTAAGGAAAGCAATTTGAGGCCAAGAAATCTTTCTCTTTGACCACTGCAATCGGGGGAAATTTTAAGTCGGTCTTTTCTCTGTCTGATTTCTGATGGCATTTGACCGCCGTTTGAATACTTCTTTGGTTCATTACTTTTATTGGTTTTACTTCATATTGAACCTCGAAACATTTTAGATGCGACTGGGAAGAAAAGAAGAAAATTCAAAATACGTGCGATGGATTGTCATCTGTAATTCAAAGTATCGATGGTGGATCGATGGCAATCGTGAAGTAGTTGAGAAAACGATCGCATTCGTATGGTTTATGGATACTTCAGGAGGCTTTTTAAGGCGAAAAAGTCCAATAATAACAATGATATTAACATCAAAATCGACCACAATGAATGTAACCGAAGAAGTTACAATTCATAGACCCAACGTTTCGACACTCCTGTCTAGTGCCTTCATCGGGGGTGATCTAAACGCCGCAACAAGAGGTCCTTTATATGATCACTAATTAGCGGCCTTTTTTCTGACGAGGTGTAAATAGGCGTCAGGAAGCAGACCGCAATCATCACGATTTAAAGCCCGGTCCTCGCTAGCGACGCAAGCTTTGGCATAATCATAAACACAAGAAGCTCATGCGCTAGTAAGAACAACGCGCATAAGCATACAGGCATGCGTAGAGTGTATTTTTGTGTCCATTCCCTCTCGCCAGTACACCTATTCAAAATGGCGGACGAAGAGGACTTCTTGTTGCTTCTTGCACTTGTTGTTACTTTACGCCGGCGCAGACGACAGAAACGACGTAATGTAAAGCCTAAAAGGTTTTGAGTCCGAGAAATCTTTCGTAATCGCAAAAGATGTGGGGAATTTCACAATCTTGTACGGGAACTTCGACTTGGTGATCGTGAGCTGTACTTTAGGTGAGCTACATTTTACTTGTTTAATTAAATTCCTGTAAGACCAAATAATCAATTTGTATCCTGTCTATCTCCCTCTAATATATCCACTACAAATCTTTAAAAACCAAGTACGTATGTAATAGTCTAATGCAAAGGAAAACAAATTAGTAAGCCGTGAATTAAATAAGGAAAGTAGTCGATGTGGTGGTTCTGAATTCTTGAAATTACTGCGAAGCAAACTTCACAAAATGAAAGGTAGCCAGGAAAAAAACCAAGCAATTAAAGGAAATAACGGCTATTAAGTTTGAGGCTGGGTAGAAGACTAAGACTACTGTTAAACTATATTGTGCACAATACAGCATCAACAAACTTGTGAAAATCATTGTTTTCTTTTAGTTTGCTTTAACTATACAATTTTTGTAAAGCGGAAAAGTAATGGATGGTTTGAGCTATATAAGCATTTTATTATTATTATTGTTATTATTATTTTCCAGATACATGCACATGTCACCTGAAAGTTTTGATCACCTTCTTTCTCAGGTCAGCCCACTCATCTCAAAGCATACTACCAAATTAAGGGAGTCAGTTTCAGCCACAGAAAGACTGGTCCTGACTTTAAGGTTCCTAGCATCTGGGAATAGTCAACAGTCAATGTCATTCTCTTATCGTGTTGGTAGACAAACAGTCAGTAGTATTACCAAGGAGACCTGCCATGCTGTTTGGCAGGTGCTTAATGAAAAGTATTTGAGAGCACCAAGTTTGCCTGATGACTGGGAGGACATAGCAGAAGGTAATCACAATTATGAAGGTTTTTTCAGCATTGTTTTACTGGCCATTTGTGACTCTCACTACATTTTCAACTTCATTAATATTGGAGACTATGGAAGCAACAATGATAGAGGAGTACTGGAAAACTCAGATGTGGGAAAAGCCTTTGCTAATAATAGTCTAGGTGTTCCAGATCCAGCTCCAGTAGAAGATTGTGATATACCAATTCCATACTTCATTGTTGGGGATGATATCTTTGTGTTGAATACATGGCTACAATGTTCATTTCCAGGCTGATCAAAGCTGTCAGAAGCTCAACAAATTTTCAATTATCATTTGTCAAGAGCTAGACGTGTCATTGAGAATACTTTCGGCATTTTGAGGGCAAGATGGCGTGTTTTTGGTCGTCCAATTCAGGCCTCAGTGCAAACAGCAGGAGAAATTACCAAAGCAGCTGTGTGCCTACATAATTACCTGAGACAAACTAACAGTGCATCCCACTGCCCATCAGGATTTGTTGACAGTGAAGATGGAAGTGGTGATATAAGACCAGGGGAGTGGCACCAGGTTGTCTGCAATGACAGCAGAGGGGCACTGTTTGACATTGCTCCACTGAGGGGCAGAAGATATTCCAACTCAGCCATTGAAGTCCAGGAGGTATTGATGGAATATTTTGTTTCTGATTCTGGATCCCTTCCTTGGCAATGGAATCATGTAAGAAGTAGAGGCCAAATTGTTAGTGAGAAGGACAAATTTTCTAAAGCATAGAATTTGCAATTGTTGAGATCACTGGTACATTGTCTGCTAGAAACTTGTGCATTACCATTGTGTTTTTTCTCTTTCTGTAAAATACATGTACATGGCCCAGACTCCCTGGTGAAAAGCCTTACATGACCTTTAAGATCTTTCAAGATCCTCCAGGATAATGAAAGCAAAGTGGTACCTGATATTATTTACCAAGTGGAGAGTCGTTCCTGTGGCATGCATAAGAAAAAGAGGACTGATTTACACTATATGTCAGTTTGTGGTAATATATAGGAGTCTAGTAGAACAAGAAAATCTGTTAAAACTCAAACCATAAACGTGTTTCCACACCTTTTTTAAGTTACCTTTGAAGAGATTGTGATAAGCAGAAAAGAATAAAAATGTAATATTCCTTACAGTTTATAGTAATAAACGTTCTTCAACAAATTATAGAGCATAACTGATCTTGCTTTCTTTACAGAACAAACAAATGTGCTTATGAGCTCCATAAATCATTTGAATACAATTCTGTAGATACAATATCAGGCAGATAAATAAGAGCTAAATAGAAATGTTTAATGAACATTTACTGTTCCATATGATGTAATTGTCTTGTTTTCTCAACTGTGTGGCAATTACAAAGCAACACGTTTAAAAAGAAGAACCCAGTCTAACAGCAACAACTTTTAAATATGATATTGATTATTGTGAACATGTTCTATCAATTTTCTGACTGTCGAAGTTGTTGAAAAAAACATCCTTGGGTAAATACATGATTATCTCCACTTTGCATTTCTGTTAATGCAAAAGATGGAGCTGGAGGTGGTGTTGTTTCCCTAACATTTGTTTGAATGTAAACTTGTGGCATGTCATGACTCCTTTGCTTTTGAGTTGGAAATCCACCTGCTAAATAACCTGGGTTAGGGTTAGAATTCTTTCTTAACAAACGAGAATAGACCACATTGCTTATTTCCATTTTGGCCATGACCCTCTCATGGTATGGCAACTGACGAAGTTGAGATGCAATCAAATCACCAAAAATGCTTTCTTCATCTCTTTGGGGTTGTGTTGGCTTTTCCTTGAGCCTGTCTCCAATTGTCTGAAGGAATTCCAACTCAGCACTGTCAACATCATCCTTTGCCCTATTACGCTTACCTGGGACTTGAACATCACTTTGTTGTCAGGTTCTGCTGAATTTCTGTCATAGATAGTCATATCTTTATCAGTGCTATCAGCTGTGAGGTCACTGTCATCATTGATCACTACCAAATTACTTGTACTACTTCGTGGTTGTATGTATGGCTCAAGCCATTCCAAATAGAGAAACAATTCTGATGTTTCTCTCTTAGCATCTGTCACAGAATCTGTTCCTGTTCCACTGACCGTAGCATTCCTGACCTCCTTCTTATCTCGACTGTATCCATTTCTTAAATTTCTGAATGCTGTTTCTGCCTCTTTTCCTACAAAAATACCAATAGACGCAACAAAATGAATGACGAGTTTGTATCTGTCCGCCATACTAATCAAGGGGTTGTTATAGAAAGATTATAAAAAAAACACCCAGGAAAACCACAGTAAAAAATCAGTGTAAATATGGCAAATAGAATTCTTATATATCTTAAGTTTAGTTAGGCTTAATGAATGTACAATTATCCTCATATTCATAACTACAAGGGTCATTTATCAGCCATGAAATCGCTTATCCGACGTTCACATAAGTATTTCATATCTATTTAAAGTCAGTCATCTTCATTTTAGACTATTATTATTGGCATAAACAAAGGATAACTTCCTTCAGACTCTTTCAATTAAATTGATTACAATCGTTCATTGCCGAGAAACCATACTCCAGAGCGTTTCCCTCTTACGCCTGAGTCCTTGGTTGTGATTAAAACGCCAAAACAACTAATTCGACAATCATTAAAAACATTAAGTCCAGCTTGTTCAAACGCGCTACCAGTACGAAATCCAAACTGATTAGAGAAAGAAAATAATCCATAAATGACTAACCTGACGGAAAACTGACCTCCTTCGCCCCATCCTCCCATACTCTTTCCTTCTTGTGTCTGTCTTTGAAATCTTTGGATGATTTGTAATAGAGGATCGGGAATTTTCTCACCGATTATGCCAGCTTTTCATCAACTATTGCATTGCCCGCCATTTTGTTTCCCGAGGGAGCGGTCTGGGACCCAGTGTTTAGTGATTGACTAGTAGTCTTGTGCTTATGCTTATGCTTATGCTTATGCTTATACTTATGCTAACCGTGTCCTCACTGGAAATAACAACGACATAAGCATAAGCCTAAGCATAAGAAGAACGCAAGGTTTTGATATTCTTATGTTTATGCTTATGTCGCGGTTGTCCTCACTAGCGCATAAGCTTCTTATGCTTATGCTTGCACTGGTGCCCTTTCATCAAGAGCGTTACTATTTGTAACTGGTTTTTGGCAGTGTTTTTTGATTGTGTATCCAATCTGCTCTTGTGACCGATTCATCCCTCTGGCCAGGTGTCATGAAGTTTTGAGTATTTCTTGTTCCTCAAATACCAGCAAAATTACGATATTTTAGTTCATTTTGTTTCATTTTGCAAATTACAGTAAGCCATTTAACCCTGTACAATTCTTTTTTGGATGTCTTGTTTTTCCTCTACTTCATCTGACTTCCCCTTGACTTTTTTTCTTGATGTCAGTGTACAATTCTTGTCTGATGTTTGCTTTTTGATACAGTTTTCATCACATAGACAAAGATTTATTATACAGTAGTTTCCAGTCAAATTAATTTTCATGCATTTAGAAATTTTACTTCTTTTTCATTTATCATTCAAGTGATCTTGTTTAAGTTGGTAAATCTTAGCCTATATTACATGAATAATAATAACACAGCTTTAGAGAGATCCACCTTCACAAATGTAATTTTTATGAAGAATCTAAATCCTTTTTGTTAAAAAAAAAAAAACCAGCATGCAGATCTGGAGGATGCTAATGACCTGACAGGCACATTGAGATGTGTTCCACTGCCACCAGAACATGGAGGACGGCAAACCACAGATAATTGGCTACAACAGCCTCAAGAGACTACTAAACTGAGCTTGGAGCCAGGTAAGCATCACTTCTTCTAGAAACATTTTATCCACAGATATTAGCATTTATTTATTAATTAGTAATTATTAAAAAATAGGCCAACATGTTTCATTTTCATATTTTCTGGGCAAAAGAAAATGATCCATGTTGGATTTTCCCTTTTTTAATATAACTATTGAAAATTGTTGTTAGTATGTTAAAAACTAAAAAAAACACGCTCAGCAAATTCAAATTTCATTAAATCAAATATGGTAAACACTGACAGAGAAGCAGAGCCTCTTTTTGCAAGTTTGTGGCTACTTAAAGTCCTTTGTTCATAATCAGAAGATTAATTCCTTTCTATGGAGAGACAACCACTTTAAGGCTGCCTTAGCTCCCTAAACATTATTTCACAAGGAATCTTGGCATGTACTGCATTGAAAATTTAAATTACATCAAAAGCAAGTTGTACCAGAGGAGTATCCTCTCTCCTGATCAAATGCCTGGCTTCTAAGTTATTAATGAACCAAAGAATGATAGCAAGATTTCCTAATGTTTTATGTAAAACTATATTGAAAGTCTAACAGGTATGAAAAAATATACTGGTTGAACAATACCAGAGTTAGATCAAACATAAGTTGGTAGATGTGATGTTCATACTATAATACAACTAAAATTTGCAGGAAAGTATTCAAAGTATTCTTTGTTTTTGATGTTAGTGACACAATGCTCATGCACATTCAATGAAGCAATCAAAACAGCTCTCCTGAGACTCCACTTGTGATTTCTTGTCATAAACATTTTTCTAAAATCTGAGTTTCCAAACTGGAGGAGTCACTTAGCTGTGAGTGCAGTTTATATGGCAATGTTTAGGGCAGTTTTAATAATATTATGATAAATGTTAGATGTTAATCTTAGAGCAAAGTAGGTACTTGTAAAAATCCATGCACTTTTCTGAGATCAGCAATCTGGAATCAAATAAATGCCTTTCTTTCCATCTTCAGAGGGGACATTGAAGTCTAAAACGTTTAGCATTTGAAATTTTTTCATCTTCAATTTTCATTTTTACATCTGTGAAACTCAGGATACTGCAAGTACTTGTAGTTCAAATGATTCTTTCTGGGTCCAGATAAATTAGCCAATAGGGAATAAAAGAACCCAACTGTGGGAAGCTCTCATGGTAATAATTGAAGAGATGCATGAAAAAGAAGCCCTTATTGACATTTGATAGACTGCTAGTTCCTCCTTTAAAATTGTCTTGTCTTTCCTTGCCATACTCAGGTATAATTTGATATTCCATCATAAGCCACCCAAAACAGTGTTCTTTGCACCTCTTTCAAATAGTTTTTGGTCTCAAAATATTACAGGTGTTCATTGTTAGTTTTGTGAGTGAAACAGTAATTGTTAATTGTATGAGATATGAAATTCAGTGTTTGTGTTGGTATCCCTATGACCAACCAAGGTAGTTGTCTTGAAATGAATGTGAAAGATAATTGTATCATGTGGGTGAATCTGTTTAAGTATCAAAGTGATTGGCTGGTTTTGTTATATCCCTCTTAAATTTTGATTCTCTCTCTTTGCAGAGTGCATAGACATGGAAGGCATATCTAATGGTGCAAATGAGTGGAATGTACTGCCCCATGAAACACCAGCATGTGGAATTAACCCTGAGTTTCTTGCCCAGCACTCAACAGACCCTCTCCTTGGAGGTTATACAACAAGCAGTGCTGGAGCAAGCAATACTCAAAATCACCTCATTCAACTGGAGCAGAATGAAGTGCACTGTATGCAACATAATATGCCATCTGAGCAAGATGACATGGTCAGGTGGTCATCTACAAGTATGGAAAGAGGAAGAGTTGCAAGTAGATGGTGTTCTTGCTGCAGAGTGAGTGGATTAATTAAAAGAGTGTGCTAGGCTGTGACCATTTTGGTCTCCATGCATTGCAAGTAGAAACATTTTTGGCTGCTAAATCTGCTGTAAGAATTTGTTCAGCAGTTCAGCAGTTGCAGAAATCAAGTTAAACTGTGATAATGCTGCTTTCTCCTTGACTATCTGTGATAATACAAATTAAGGTGTGGCATAAACATCCAAAGACCATTACAAAGAAAATATATATCAGTATATTCAAATGTTTAAATATTCACTTGTAGTACATGGATGTAATGTAATGTTGCAGTAAGCCTTTTAGAATTTTTTTGGTTTTGTTTTCTGGGAACCATTTTAAAACTTTAAGTTGCCATGAGAAAATGGTTACTTGAGCAAAGAGCCCTACCAAAGGTTTTGTTTTTTGTTTTTTTTTTCTTTTTCAGATAGTTTTATGAAGAGGGAAATTACTAATATTTTTAATAAATTTTTTAATTCTCTTGTTTTTGTCAACAGGATGATCCAGATTTTATGCCCATTTGTGAAGTGTGTTATAGGCACCGTTACTGGTGAGTATTTTAATGAGCCAGTTTACAGAGTGTGAGCAGAAGTTGTTGAAAATTTTCAAAACTTTGGCCTCTTTATGTATTTACTGTAAGCACTGGCATATGAGCTGCATTCATAGGGCTTGGCCGCATACCATTTTGGAAAAATTTTTTTTAAAAGAAATCAAAAGAATCCCAAGTGGAATCTTAAGAAGGTACTTTACTTTGATTGCTTCATCAAAGGTACATGTGGATGCACACAAAGTTGAAACAGTACCATTAATAACATTAAAAACAGAGATAACTTTGAATCCTTACCTATAATTGCTGGGTTGCTCACAGCTTAATAGCCAGGCACAAGATCAGGAGAAAGAGTACTGGATGTAAGTTGCTTTTGAAGCTTCAATTTCCTTTGCAGTACACGGCAAGGTTTCTTGTCAAGTAACATTTAGCTGCTGAAGGCAGCTAAGGCAACTTTAGACCAATGAGATGGTTCCTTAACAAATTACTCAACAAAAATATAAGCTTATGCTTACAAACAAAAACAGCTGTTTTAGGGGCCACCAAACTGGCAAAAGCAATGATAAATTTCTATCCTTTTTTTTTTTTATAATGAAGTCTTTATAAGTTTGCTACACAGACTAAGAAATTTTTGATGAATTGTTTTAATTTATGCAAATTTGTGGAATGTTTTTGAGATGTTCTTGCGGATAAGCTCCACACCTGATTTGTTACAAAAGTTTTAGGGAAAAGGTGTGGCTTATATGCCAGTGTGACAGTATTAATTTGTTAATTTACATTTTTAATCTTTTGCTTGGGTAAAAAATTGTTTTCACTTAATCTTAACATCTTTACCAAAATTATGTCAGAAATCCTCTAAGCATTGTGACAACTGATGTAGAACTTTTAGCTATCAAAGTCATAAAACAGACAGTGTGGCATATGCCATGTAATGTAATGTGCAGTTTAGAAAAGGGCTGTTTAGTAGTTGTTGATTTCCTTTATTGTGAATTTTGTTTTGTTTGTTAACACAGTGGACCTGGATATCGTCCCCGAATGAACCGTGTGGATTTATGTTGCCACTGCTTTGAGGTATTGTATTTTTGTCAAAAAAATACAAATGTAGTGATCTACCCCTTTAGTACAAATGTCTTTCGTTCCCCAGCCTTCCGTAGACATTAAAATCAGAGAAGCAACCATAGTTTTTGTTACAAAAATACTGAGTACTTGCTTTCCAAAGTTATACCTGAGTATAGAAGCACCCCTAAACAGGAGCAACTTTCTCTCATTAAACTGATTGACACAGCTTCAGTTGTTTCCAACAGATGTTTGTAGTGTTTGCATGAAGGAAAAGGAGGGCTCACTGTGGGTCATTTCTGTCTTTAACCCTTTACACCCTATGATCAGTATGCTAATAATTTTTTTAAGGCAAGGTCCTTACCTGACCTCTAGGGGTTTCAAGAAAAGCTGGCAACTACAAAATTGCTGCTTACATTCTTTGAAACTAACAACATTAGAGTAAGATCAAACTGCTATCAGCTGCCTACATATACCTTGCAGTTTTTTTTTTGTGTGTGTTGCTCAAGACTTGTTAAAACTCCTGACAAGCATAGTTTGTCTAACAATTAATCATAATCCTTTTCAGTTGGAGTCAATCCCCTTATCCTCAAGACTTCAATGTTTGATTCAGTAGAGGTATTGTAAGGGGAAATGAAAAGTTAGTGTTAAAGTTTGTTTGTATATCTGCACTTATCTTTAGGAAGTCATTGGACAGTGCATTATGTCACTATGCGGGCATAAGGCACACAAGGACTGTGTACTTGCAGCAATTCGCTTCAACATGTAAGTAAACATTTCAAAACAAAAAAGCATGTATTTTGCCCTCTGTCTAAATTATGGCCCTCCTTCTCATAAATACATTCTCTTCAAGGCATAATTTTGTTTCTTTTCTTTACTCAAGCTTGTCACCTGACACCACTTTTAGTGGAATTCCATCCAAGCAGTTGTACTATAGAATGCTCTGCATATATGTTGCTCTTCCCAAAAATATACTTTTTAGGTTGTAGGAAAGTATAATAGGTCTGCAGTTGAAGTGACAAGGGGTGTAGATAGTCATCCAATAAGCCATCAGATGATTTGAAACCCCTCAGATTATAAACACTAAAATTTGCTTGGCACTGAACTGTGCTTTAGCTGAACCCAGATTCCACAGGGACCTTACCTTTTGTTTCTGGTTGGCATCATTAAGTAACTTTGCTTTTAAAATAGTTCCTACACAGTGGGCACCTTTAGATTTCTTGGATAACAGCCTTTGATTGAACCCTGTCACCTGTCAATTCATTTAAAAGAACAGTTCTAGTTGGGCTTAGGGAAATAGGAGTTTGAGTTACTAGGTGGGTTATGGCTTCTCATCCAACAGCTGCAAGGAGAGGCTATATGAGTACACAGATTTCATTCTTTGGTCTTGTCTTTTACCCCTGAAAAAATCAAGAATTTCAGTTCTTGCCTCCTGCAGATGTTTAGCATGAGTTAATTAAGTTATAGCCCTGTGAGAAGATACATACATAACATAAATGCATATTCCTTGAGTACATGAATATCACAATCCCCAAATAAACTTCAAATTTAGTGAGCTATGACTAGCTTTTAGTCCTTTATATCAACTTGACATTGAAAATCAATTACTGCTGAGAGCCTTCTGATGCACTAACTAAGTTAAACCATTAGCTTTGCCTTCAAAGGGAGTTTGTCTTTGTCACTTGTAGCTATATTTTAAAGAAAAGTTTTATCTCTTTTAGCCTGAATTGCCCAACTTGTGGACGACCCTTTTTGTATTTGGTGTAAGAAAGCTGTCACACTTGGGACAAGATACTTTGTAATTATGTTGGGTTATTTTAATATCTTAAAAAATATTCTAGGTCATACATACATTATTTTGTTGGCCATAACTTATAATCACATCACAACCTGCAAAAAGTAACAGATTAAAAAAAAAAACAAAACAAAAAAAACAATGGGAACTTTTAGAATTTACTAAGGTGGAGGGAATTAACTTATTTTTTTGAGTGCAAGATTCTATATTGTCCATGCAAATAACTTTTTTTAATTCTTGGTATTTAGCTGCTATTTAAAAATGTGATCACTATGAGTGTAATTGGATTAATTATTTCCAATACTATTGAAGATTGGAAGAGTATTAAATGAAATTTTTATGAACTTAAAATAAATATTTGTAACAGAGTTTGTCTTCCCAAGGAAGAGTTTTAGAAGTATAAAATTTTGGTACTGAAGAATTTATTCTTTCCAATACAAAGGAAACGATTTATTTATGGTACTGGTACAATTTTGTTTTAGCTTTCATAAAGTTATCTTATTTTATTGTTAGGCTGTAACATACTTTTATAGTAGTTAAGTTCATTTTCCATTAAATGGATGAACTTTAATAAATATAAAATGTATGTTTAAATTAAATAATTGATTTTGGTATACTAAAGAAATTAAAGAGTACAAATTATACAAAGTGCTGGTTAAGTTCAATGTTCTTAATTATGTTTTGAGGGTCTTGACTGAATTTCCTTCCAAGGATGATTCATTGGCAATCTCAGGAAGAACATGAAGAAATCTTCTTTTTTTTTATTTGCAAGTGAAAAAGTTACTGTTGAATACCTATATTAGCTAAGTAATCGAAAATTCTGTTGTATCCAAAAACTTTGTGCTTCCAACCTGCTATCTGGTGATAAGTTCCTGTTGGGATGAAAGCTGTTTCAAACCATTCTTTGCTTTCTACTTTCCTCTTTGCCATACAGATATAGGTTCCAAACTCAATGGAAGATCTTTTTTTAAATCTATCGTCAGTAACTTAGCTTCATTTGGAAAAGAACACTTCCGGAAGATGTTTTAAACTTTACATTTTTGACCATGCGAGTTCCTTTATTCCAATGAAATATGGATTTCCACCACTGGAATCATCTGTATACGGGAAATATTTGAGGATGAAATTTCAATTTTTTTGTGGAAATGGATCGTGAGGCTACAGTGATGAATTGTTCTTTTCTCCCAACCCACTCGATTGTGATTCCATCAAGGGGTATATACCCTCTGGCAGACCTCACCGGCGTAGGGTAAAATATGGACTGGACTATTTTTGGGACCATTTTTTTTGGACCATTTTTGGACAAGAAAATGTTCCAAAAAATAGTCCAACCATATTTTACCCTATGTCCCGGGTTCATTTTTTCCTTCGTTTCAATATGGCGGACAATAATGACTCGCTGGATGTCAAAAGTGAGCCATCGCAACTTATTGAGAGAGGTGAGCAAGGATATACGTTTTCCCTTCAGTTTGATGTTGGTGTGAGTTTTCACTGGACGGTAGAAGTGCCATTTGAAACATAATGGCCCAGTGTTCTCGAATCTCCCCAAGTAAATCTACCACTGGAGTAAACGTCCTGTTTGTATAATTTTACGCACCATTATTTAACAGAAACCCATACTCAACAATAATTGTAAAATTGCCCATGAATATGGCATTGCACAATCCATGGTGAAAAAATTATGCAACCAGCAACCTGGCATGTTTTCTGGTGAGCTGCGGATGACAGCAAAGTGTGGATCCATGGAATGCTACCAACTGAAGGACCTGAGTTGGATATCATGTTACCGAGCACCTGCTGCTAAGCATGTATGCAAATTTTCATTTGTTTGCTTTTCTAGATAAGTTGATTACTGTTCTAAAGGCGGTATTCCTTTTTAATTCATAGGAATAAAGGTTTGAATTTGACACACTCTTCGGATCATCTCAGACCTTTTCTTGTCTTTTTAACTGTAAGTTCTGCTAAAATTTTGATCTTAAGATTTTGTTGTGCAAAAATACTTGGCTATGAGACACACCCCAATTTCAGGGCTAACTTTCCTGCTGAAGACAAATTTATTTTGAAAAAACCATGCGCCTTATAACCGAGAAACTATGGTAACAAAACTGAAGCCCAGTTAGGCTTACTGAACCAACACCTAGGAGACATCATTGGTGTCTCTGTGTCAGCCTTTTGTAAGACTGTCGCAACATGTTTTTGTTTACTAGCTAAATTGTTAGATGGTTCTTAACTGTGGCCTTGGCATGAGAAGGTCAATTGCAAACTCCCCAAATTGTTCAAGAAACACCCTGACACCAGGGTAATTATTGATGCAACAGAATTCTTTATTGAGAGGCCAATATCTCCTTGGCACAGAAAGCAATTTTGAATGATCACAAAAACCACAAATCATTGAAAATTTTAGTGGGTATTGCCCCTACTGGAGCTTTCACATTTGTTTCTAAATTGTGGTTTGGTAGTACCAGTTACCATAAGATTGTTCAAGAAAGTGGCCCTATTGACCTTCCCAAGGAAGTAGATCACCCAATCGCATGCAGGTTTCAATTTAAGAGACCTTCAGACAAGAAGATGGAGGAAACTTAACATTCCCCCACTCTAAGAAGGTACATTGGTTCGAACCTTATCACGGAAAGATATAATCAGAGAGGTTGTGGGATTGTTTCCCTACCCACCCACTCCTTCTTTATATTGAAAAGAGAGTCCTCATAGGTTAAAACAGTTTTTCCAACAGTATCCCCTTCCCCTTTTTCATGAGTGGGCCACATAATACTCAGTCTGTCTCTGTTGTGGTTCAATTGAAAGTCACATTTCCATTGTTTCAGTGAGAGACAATGCATGATAATTTTTCTGCATGTGACCTGCTGTGCCACCTCAACTAGTACTTTATTGTAGCCTCTTTAGGGCAGTATAACTGCAAAACATTAAACTGTTGATTCTCCTAACAGATTTATATGCATGTATTATTTGTTTGGTAAAAATGGGATGAACCCACAGGGGCATGTGCTTTACCAATAACGAAAATGGCACCAAAAAGTCACAAGGACAACTGTTACATGACTGGAAAGAAAACCCTCCTCCAATCACATTGTCGAATCAGAGAATTATTGCAGGCAGACACTATTTGTGAGAACACCAAACATCAACATATTAAACCTGAAATCAAAGAAACTATTAACCCTCTAACTCCCAGAAGTGATTAACATGTAACTTCTCCCTATGTTATCCCTACAATATCCCACAAACAGGTAATGTGAAAAGTTATCAAGTAGAAGTTGTTATCTTGATGTAACTCCAAAATTCTGGTAACTAATTTACAAGGAAATGTATAGCAGCTAGAAGGAAGAATTGATAATCAGATCGTGGGAGTTAACCCTTTGACCCCAAAGAGTGACTGGCATCTACTTTCTCCCTACAATATCACCCCTGAATCAAACATTAAGGTAACAAGAATATAGAAAATGACCACCAGCTAAAGAAGCTCTTGATTGTTAAACAAATTCTCCTTGTCAGCAACTCAGGAAACATGTAGAGAACAGTATGGAGAATATGCATACTAATTTAATGGTGTAAAAGGTGAACAAAGTAATGATGATCTTGAAATGATGTGACGTAACAGCACAGTACCACCTGTCTAAAGACAAACAGATATTGTAAGGAGGAATAACTCATTTGAGTGCAAATTATTGATGAGGAATGCTTTTGTTGTTGGAAGGAATGCCAATCATCAATTTTTTCCCTCCAATTGAGTAACTGGGGTAAAGTTGATCATGTTTTCATGGGTCACCCATTGACCAGGACCAACAAGATGTGTGAAATTGTGTTCAAAGTAGGCATGATAAAAGAATTTTTGTTTTTTCATGCATGAATTGGAATCTTGACTTATCTTTACTTTCCGCATTGAATTTGTGACATGCTCAAACCTCAATATACATGTACATTATTTCTTTCTCTTTATCTTTTTCCTAAAATTTATAAATGCATTACTCTGGGTAATTTGAATGATAGTTAAAATGGAGAAAAAACAAAGGAGATAGCTTTACCAAATGTTCAGCCTTAATTGTTGTATTGCTATTATTCTAGCCAGTTCAATCCGCCAAAATCAGTTTCCTCAACCTCACCTGTTGAATTCCTTCCTTTAGTGCATAAAGGAGTGTCCTAAATGTGGTTATATAAGCTGAATTTGTTTCTTATTTGGTGTGAAAGCTATTTCTGAGCAATGGAAAAGGCATTATGCCATTCACTCCTTTTATTTTATATATAGTTGCTAAGGTTATAATTTTTTGAATGTTTCTCTTGAAAGACTGGTACATTTCGACAATTTTGTATATGCATGTAGGCTGGTGTAACGTTTTGTCGCTCAAATAATTTTCCCCTTGAAATAACCATAGAAAGATTTAATCATCTTAAGTTCTGTACATTTTCATTTGTCTGGCTTACATGCAGGATATCTTGATGTGGAAGGAATGCTTGGTTTGAGAATTTATCCAACCTTTTTTAACAGGACAACCCATTAGACCAGACATCAAATGCACAAGCTTCTGGTGGTGGTGAGATGTCTTCATTTGACTTGGTGTGCCTTGAAGACGATTTATATGATGAGTCTCTTTCGAAAGAGTTGCTCTCAAAAGCAGGTCAGGATTCTTTAAGTACAATGCTTGAGTTCATACAACACAGCTCACTATCTGTAGCTGAAGTAACATTTAATCAATTGACTCAAGGAGAGTATGCCAGTATTGAACCATTGGCAAATATTTTCAGTAAGCCACAAGCTGGCTCTGAGAGACTATCAAGTGAAGAAGAAAGTGAAATATTAGAGGAAGACTTCCCTAACACAGAAACAAGTTGTGAAAGTGTGTCTCAAGAGGGTGGTCTTGAAGCAAAACACCAAAAAACAAAAAAGAACATTTAAATCCTACCTGCACAAACAGTTACAAGAAGCTCAACAACAACTTGGATGAAGTAAAATCTGAAGCTCAAAAAAAGTCTGATTCTTACATTAGCAATCAGGCAAATGAACGGGAGCATTTAGGTGCCAGACCAAAACATAGACCCCCTAAAAAGTACAATAATTCCCTAGACTCTTCTTCACCAGTTGACCTAATTCCTCCACAAGTTGTAGAACCTGTGGCTCATGGAGTACACAACCCATTGTTGCCTGAACATCTTGAAGACAAAAAGGTTGGCCATGAGTACTGGGAGTGGATGGCGAGTGTTGAAGTTGGTTTGCTATCAAGGTTACCTGACACAGAAACAAGGGAAACTTTGAAAGATATCCCTCAGCACACTCAGTTTGCCTTCGTCTTGGATCAAATGAATAAACTAAAGGAAAAGGTAGAACTGCTGACTAAGAAGTTGAAGCTCCAAGAAGAGGAGATACTAGCTCTTAAATTGCAAAGACGTGAGAAGAATATCTTTCAGCCACGTACTGAAGATATTAGGGAGCGTGAGCCTTGTACAACCAGAGCGTCATCGTCTGACTTTTATCATAAGAAAGGAAATCTCCGTAATGAGACGCGTCTGGTGGATAAATTAGGTGAGAAAAGTATCACATGCTTACTGCAGCAACTTCTTACTGCATGCTCATACATAATCTCCATCATCTCCTGGTCTACTGGGAAGTCTTGCAGATCTGAATGAGTCTCTTGGTCACCTAATCACCTACTCTCTCTATATCCTAAGTTTAAAATGTTTAGTTGGATATTTCTTCACCAACAAGGAAATGATGAAATTTGTAATGAATAATTGTATAAAATTTTGCGAATTTTTTCCTCTTCTTTATTACTTGCAGTTACCCTAGGGAGTAACAATTTAACAATTGTTTGTGACTTCATGGTGAAGAATCATTGTTTCATCTTATAAAACCATCATAAGCAAACTAAAAATGCAATCTTGACATGCTTTTCATCAGTCATCTGCTTTTCTGCAAGGTTGTGATTTGAAGTTGCAATATACCCATGATTTATAAAAATTGCTATATTTTGTATACAATTGCACAATTCAAGACAGTAAATAGGAAGTACTCACTTCTGCTTTTGTTCTTCAACAATTGGAGCAAATTTTCGAGGTTGTCCACCTTTCAGAAGATTAACCTTAAAATTTGTCTGCAAGCTGGGCATTGAACCATATAGTGGCATTCATGTGCAGTTCTACTTGTCAGTAACCTTGAGCTACTTTCTTACAAAAAGTCCCAATTGGCAAAATATTATTAATTCTTTCTGTTAATGGGCCAATCTTAATGAAACCATTGATATATTTCCTGATCATTTCATTTGATCCCTTGATAGTTGTGATGTAAGAATCATGGAAAGAGAAGAATATTGCTGACTATCAAAAATGCTATTAAGAAATGTATATCACTGTGTTGGCTTTTGTGGTAACATTAGTAACTTGAAAAAAGTGACTTTTGAGGATATGACTCAATTAAATTATAGTTAACATGACTGAATGTGACATCTTACATGTAAGTTGTTTTTAAATGAAAGTTCAACAAGTTAGCCATTAGCTTACCTAGAATTTGAAAATTCTGATGTAAGAAATGATTTGGTTTAAAATGTCCACAAGCTTTGAGAAAACCCTTTCAAGCCACCTTAATGCTTTTCTATAAAGCATTAACTTTGCATTGGTTATTAAATAACCTTACACTTGCTGCTCATATTTTTGCTTCTACGGTAGGTTCATTTCGGCATCATAGACTTATTGCAATCTCAAATTCCCTGTCAGAATCAGAGTTACAAAGACTGAAAGGCCTTGTTCAACCAAAACTGGAAAGCTTTAGACTTGCCAAGATCAGGGAAGGTTCAGAATTGTTTCAGGAATTGGAATCCAGAGGAGAATTGTCATGTACCTCTGTTCGAGATCTTCTAGAAAAAAATGCATCTGTAGTGACCATCAAGAATTTAAAAGATACCATAGGAGGAAGAGTGTGAAACTGTTTGTGATGCAGATGATAGAAAATCTGTTGAACTGGAAAAAAGCAGGGGAATGACTGCGTGTATTGAAGGTGAAGAAGAGGTCTCTGTTGGCAATTACTCAAATGAAACTGAAGCTGGAACTAGTACTGGGGAGGATCTGTATGAATCAAGTTCAGTAATTAGTTTACAGCAAGAGAACATGGCTGGTTTGAATCAAGATTTTTTTTCAGTAGGAGGCACTTCAACTCGGAACAGTATCTCAGGTGCAAGGAACACTGACCATATAGATACAGTCATAGATCAGTCTAATTCCTACGTGAGCAATAGGTCAAATGAATGGGAGCATTTAGGAGCTAGACCTAAACACAGACCCCCCAAAGATGCTAAAGACCCTCCTGCAGAAGCCTCTTCACACCATTCATTGTTGGTTGACCCAGGCCCACATCAAATGAATGAATTTTTGTACTACAACAATGCAGAGAAGGATCCGTCACCACAGGGAGCTTCCTATGTGGAAGGCATGATGAACTTGGCTGACTCAAAAAAGGCAAAACCATACTTCGGGGATTGTCAAGTTATTTCAAGGCCTGATCCAATATATTACCAATCACATTCTTCATTTAATCCTCTTTGTTTTACATATAGATCAAAACAAAATCCTGTTGTTGATATTTTTCTTTCCATGTGCCACCTGTCTGCTTAAAACATTATAATGATATTGTAAGGAAAAATAACTTTTTTAAGTGCAAGGGTTAACTTACTAAAGTTGAGGTGCCTAGAACTGATGAGCAATGCTTTAACAGTGTTAAAGAATGCAAATCAACCCATTTTGTTTTCCTTTTCCTGGGTAACTGGGGTAGTAGTTTTTAAGGCTTTACATGTCACCCTTTGACCAGGTGGTAGATCTGTGTGTTATTGGGAGGTTGTTTGAATAACTTGAAGGTAAAGGAGTCAGTACTCAAACTTATTTTATTTGGTAATGTAGCAGCACAACCAAACATGTTTGAGTTGATTGGGCCACTAGGTCCTTTTTAGGACAAAAAGCATGCAAGGTAATAAAGCTCTCAAGTTCTCATGTTATCAAGTCATGAAGAACAAACCAGTCGCAAGAGAACTTAACTAGGTGCTTGGAGATCTCATTCTATAATGTGATTGGTCAACCATAAAAATATAAAAATTTCACAAGTATTTGAAGTGCTGATGTCTTAAAATCCATTATTTTTTCATTTTTTGTTTAAGCCAGAGTTTTTCCATAAGGTTAGTTCGGTGTATTACTTGTTAAGGGTTCTCTCAAATATTTTCAAGTAGAACAAGGGATATTTTGTGTAGTCCCATTTACTACCCTGGGTCTCATTAAATGCCAAATGTCAGACAAAGCAATGTTGAAAATGGTTAGTCTAGTGCTTTGAAAAAACTAGCTTCTGAAGTAAATTCTGAATTATTTTTTAAATTATGTTATGGTTTTTCTTTGATAGTATGACGACAGGGCGTTCTCTATGAAGGGCTACCATTTCATCATGTAGATTTTTTGCTCTATTGCAGCATCACTAAATGGCAAAACTGTAGCATGCCATTTAGTAGTCACTCCCGCTCCAACATCTTACTGTCACCAGGCTCTGTAACTGTACTTTGACGCTTCAAATTCTGCATCACACGTATTAAGTGCCACAAGGAAATTGATATTGTAAAGGGCCTTCACACTCAATTTTTAAACATCTTACGACCATTTTCACTGTTACTAGTGCTATATTCCTTAAAAGGTAGTTACTGTAAATCTTTTGAGTGACTCAGCGATTCCATCTTTAATGAGGATTGGGCTGGTAATCTGAACTTTCAATTTCTTTCCTGATGCAACTTTATGCAACATTTGAATGCTCTTCGCTTACTTTGATCAAGGTGTAACAAATTTCACGGGCAGTCATCACGAATATCTTCTCTGTTTTTCTTTGGTCCACACATGTGACGACGCAAAAAACATCTCTCTTTCAAGGTTTTACTAGTTATGGAATCTTTTCAACATGTGATTGTTTATATATATATATATATATATATATATATATATATATATATATATATCTCTGAAGGTTGAACTAATCCATAGGACATAACCTTTTCTTAATGATCAATGAAGGGCCTAATCAATATCTTATTAATTAGTTCAACCATATATATATGTGGTTTGTTTATGTTTTTTTCAGATTATATTGCCCATTGTGTAGGCATTGCTTTTTTCCTCAAGGCTTTATAGAAGTGAAGCCCATCGTTGTTTAAGGAGTGAATCACCCGAGCCACGCCCTTGAGATAGGATTCTGGTTCATCTTAACATTTCATGTCATACCAATGGGGAATCACGTCTGTTACCCATGAGTGGGAATTTCTTCCTCCTTTTCCTCAGGAAAGGTTGACATAGGGTATACATTTTCACACCTTCACCATAAAACAATCATTATTGTCTAACCTGGTGAACTCATAGTGTCCTTTAAAAGGCCTTTTATTATTTTTTATTTATTTATTTTATTTGATATTCATTTCCTCCATAATGTAAGTATGATTTAACAAGGAAGAAAACTTGTGATAAACAAGTAGGAAAATTGTAATACAATGATTTGGCAAAGAATAGTTAAGACTACAGATATAGCCCTGTTTTAAGTTATGTAGGTTCTGAGATTAAAGTAAAAAATAAAATTTTGTATGAATGAGTTGTGTTCTGCTTACTGTCTTTTGATTGGGGTCCCTCCCGCTTTAAATTTTCTTACTCATAACACCTCCTTTGGAAAGTTTACAGACAAATGGTTAAACTAGATTGTGATTTGCTTAGGTGATTCCATGATATTACAGCCCAGTGATTTTATGATTTCACAGTCCCGTAATTCTATGATATCACAGCCCGGTCGAACACAAGCCCAGACTAGGGAGGGAAATTTACAGATTATATATGTGTATACTGTATGCTGTGGGAAAGAGGGTTAGAGGCAAATACACCCTTTACTTTTGGTTCTGTTTGGCTGTAAATTTATAGCGACTTCTATGATGAAAATTCAACGAGCGTATAAAGATAGTTTAATTTATGGTGAGTTCTTTTTCGTGAAACATGATCAGTAAGTAGGAACAGACCCAACGATCGTCGTCTTCATGTACATCATACTGTCGCAATTTGTATTTCGAAGTGAAACCTTCTTAGCCTTTGGTCCCACCGTTTTCAAAGCAAGAAACAATTAATTTGGAAGTGAAAGCAGAGATACATGTCACAACCTATCAAAATGCAACGTCATGGGCGTCGAGACCAGTTGTTCTTTGACATTTGTACGATAAATAGCATGTATTATTCAGGAAATTTCTCCGGCGCAGCAAGCATGGGGTTCGGAAAAATAATCAGTCACAAATCATTGCAACTCTCGCTAAATCAAAAACGCACTTTACATATAGATACGTTGCAGGGTTTTAGTTTTAAACAATTGTCTGTTGATACATTGTCATAAATTGAATACAGACAGACTGAACACTGTCACGATTGCACATAGATTTGCATTACCAGCGAACTAGATGGGTCAAGCTTGGTGCACTGATGACCCCATCACCTCCCTTTATTTATTTATTTTTTTTTACCCTCCTCATGCTTCACCCAACCGGGGAATTCCCCTAATGTTCCTTTAATTATGTTGTCATCCGCTTTTAATTCGGAGAAACATTTCAGATCCCTTGATGAAACAACTGCGTAGAACGAAAGACCTTCACACCTTAACTGTTCTTTGGAGTAAAAATCTTCTTCACTGAAGGAAAAGATCAGTCGTGAAGGTACGCGCAAAGACGTTTTCTTTGATGGGCCAGTCTAGGCCCTTAAGTATTTAATTACGAGTGGATTCCTGAAAGGAAATCCAGTTGTCAGGGTCAATTCTTTCATTGCGGAGTTTGTTTCAAGGTGGCGCAGGTTTAGATGAGCTGGTGCGACACACAGTAATAATTGCTGAAATTTTAAATGTCATAATTATCGAAACCTGATAATTGTCGAAAATGTTTTTACTGATCGGTTCAAAGAAATATTGTTGCGAATGAATCCAGCTGAGATGACAGCAGACTGAACTGAAGTAGTATTGGTAAACGAACGATCATGAACTGTGTGTTGCAGCGTACGCAAGTTTTTAAAGCAGCCCTTTTGAACGATCGCTCGGCTAACACATTTCACAAAATTAAGTTCATGAAAACAAAGCTTGTCGTTCACTTATTATACACGTATTCACCGGGTGGCTGTTGAATTTCTTAGAAATAGAGCAAGGTCCAATTTTAGGCCTTACGATTCCTGTTCAAAACAAGTCAGGATACGCTGAAATCATCAGAACCAATTTTTATCGTTCATTTTCCATCACACATATAATATTTCCATCACGTATGTTTCTTGGAATGAACATTTGTTATCTTTCTTCATCTCCAGTTTCAGGTAAGCTTGGATCTATGGGCTCCACAATGTGGTCTATATTTCCCAGAATCACTTTGCATTTTTTCACGCCAAGCGTATCTCCAAGTGCTACTTCAATTTCAGCCTTTCAGCAACGCGGGAAAGAATAGCCAAGGGCAAAGAAAAATTAGGAGGTATATAAACAAAAATACCGATTTTTTTCTGTCAAAGTGAAGTTAGTTCGTCTGAACGTCACTTTGATTTCCTGAAAATCTTTGAAATACATATATGTGAAATTTCGTTCTCCGTACTGATGTCAGTATTTGAATTTGTATTTTCTATTTGAGAACAATTTTTCGGCCGTTCACAATTTTCTGTTTTGCTTCATCTTAAGCCAGCTGAAGCCTCACAGCTGTTATACCAAAATTATCTTTAATTATGCAAAATCGGTGAGCCTCAAAAATTCAGTTATGATATATTTCAGTATTTACACGTAAAAAGTGACAACCAAAGTTGTCTCATTCGCAGCAGTTGTTTTGTTTTGTGTGGCTGTGAAAAGGCGAACTGTGAGGAAAACGATATCGTATTCTCATCCGGCTAAGTCGTACTTCAACCTCATAAACAATATTTGCTCTGTTGATATAAATAGCAGGTTCTCACGGTAGTGATCCATGTTGGATTGCAGCGAGCTAGAGACGATTTCGACGAAGGAAGGCCTAACAAAGCCATAATGCTGTTTGTCAAGAATTTTTCCTCGGCAAAACACCAGGCCCCGGATGTTCGAAGGGTAGACAACGCTATCCACTGGATAAATCTTTATACGGTGGATAGCTCAGTACGTTTTGGTAACTCTTATCCACTGGATAGCGAGTTATCCGTTGGATAGCGTTTATTTTCCACCTTATTGAATAACTGGACCCAGAATGATACCGAAAGAAGCTTGCTGACATTGGGTCTCTCTATTATGCTTTCTTTGTATCGGTTTTCTCCTTCCGGCAATAAACTATTTCTTCGAATTCCTCAAGCAATGTTTTTTTAAAACCACTCGTTAATGGGTTGAGCTCATCTTAGCCGGTGGGCTCGCCTGGGTTCTACTTATGGGTCAGTCAATCTAATCCATCCCCAAGCGTGTGTTCAGATCTCAAACGGTTTCTGCACTCTGGGAATTAGTAAAGAAAACTTTCCCGTCAGAGACAGTACAAGAATTTAACTGTCGGATCTAGAACTCAAAGAAACTTGAAAAAATAAAACTGTCATGCCTAATAGACAACACATATATATATGTCGGTTCAAAGGTCAGTAAAATCAAGAGAACATCAGTTGATGTTCTTCTGCTAAAATTTATACGAAAATTCAGCTCCAATGACCCATTTAGGTTGCTTCTCTTTCTTTGTTCATTTGGAGTTGAAACGATACTTATAGGGTTTAGCTATTGGAGACTCTCGCCTGAAGTACTTTGCATGTGGTCTCAGAATACCGTTTCCTGTTATGGTGATTATGCAGTTTGAGGTCGTTCCTCTTTTTTCCTTTTTGTTAAAGAGTGTATCAAGGAAAGAGTTGAGCATCGACTTGAGGGCTAGTATTGAGGGCCAATATTCCTCCGCGCGGCTCGAGCCAGCGTTTCTAACATGGTGACACGGCACTGGGATCGAACTTGTTTATTTTGAATTAGTCAGCCTTAGCGAACAAAAATACACGGCTTATGAACATTTCCAAGAAACTGGTTCATATGGCACCAAAAAAAAAAAACAAACCAAGTATGAACAACAAAACCGCTTACACATGTCTTTCCGTGATTCCTTCTTCATCTGAATAATTAATCTGTGGAATGCATTACCTTTCGCTATAAGATCGGAGGTGAAGTTAGTTCCTTTTAAGAAAAAGTTAAAATCATTTTTTTTATAACAGACTAAGTTCAGCATTCAATCGTGATGACATTCGTTCTTATAGGTTAGTTTGTCCGAAGTGCCGCCGTGCCGATACTGCAACACGTTGTTCTTGTTAATTTCCCATATATATATATATACTTTTTTTTTTTTCATTATTATCTTTATTGATGTTCTAGGGAATGGGTTGTCAATTTTTTAGGGGAATGGTTAGGTGGTGGGTTTACCCAGCAGGGGACCTAGGGTTCTATTGTATGCCCAGCTGCCTCAGGGCGGATTTTTGTAAATGTATTGAACGATATGCGATATTATAATAAAGTTCGGATATAACGCGCGCTGTCATTGGTTGATAGCGCGTGCTCAATGAGAGTATAGAGCATAGAGCTGAGCTTAAGCTGTCACGCCATCTGCCAATTGTACTGTGTTCGAGCTTTTCCGGGACTTCTTTTTAGCTTTTTCCGATAATTGAAAGTGAAATTTCGGAACTGAAGCGAGCCGGCAAGTAGCAACAGAAGAATCAAACAAAGGTTTGTAAACATACCAGGCGCCGTAATTTACGTTATTAAAACGTGAGCAGATACGAAAATCCTCAAAGGAAAAACAAAATAAACATTCCGAGTTTTAAAGATTTTCACGCTCAGTTAGATTGCAAGCTTACGTAAGGTAATAAAAATCAAACACAGCTAACACTCGTATAGTATATAAAGTTCAGTGTTCAAAAACAAAACAGAACAAAACAGAAATGATGAAAAATATAACCAAACTGGCATAATTGTTAAAATTCATACTAATCATGACGGTGTCTGAGCGAATATGATCATGCTGAATTTCATCGCGGCTTGCTCATCATGGCGATCTCCTGTCATCACAGTAAAGCAAGCCTCAGAAACTACATCGGCCGCCCTTCGAGTGAAAAAATAAGAGCTTGCTCTGATATCCTTTCCGATACGTTGAGTGGCAATTCACATCAGTCACTACAGCCGAGTTTTGCGGCGCTATCATCCCGAGCGATCTTCATGTCCCGGTGAATTCGGCTGTCGTTCATTCAAAAAAATTCGCCTTGAACAGTTTGTTTTCTACCTTCTCATGTGAAAAAACTCGCGTGTTTTTATGAGCCATAATTCGGCTGAAGTTCACTGAACATTTCACTTCGAGATTCTGTCTTAGAGACTTAAAAACTTCAGGCAAAAGTGTTAAATTCGACTTGCCGAATTTTTTAGTTTGTAGACTATCGTGGAATGTGAACTTTGATGGTTTTTGAACTTGATGGTTTGACACTTTTGACAGCTTTAGTCTTGAACAGCCAATCAGATTATTTTAACCACTCTAACAAGGATTCTGATTGGCTTATTGTAGCGTGCTTTATGAGAGTACAGAGCATGCTGACGACATTGTTGTTCGCTTTGGAAATAAAGTTTGTTTTGAAAATTAAAAGTAATGCTTGGGTAAGTTAACGGATTCTTTATTATAAAACAAATAGAGAAGCCTTGACTGTGCTCTGTTCTGTTATAAAGGACTTAGGAAGCGGCTAGAGCACGAAAGAAGTGGGAAGAAACACGAGACGTAGTCGAGTGTTTCTCCCTACACTTCTTTCGTGCTCTAGCCGCTTCCTGCGTGCTTTATAACAGAACAGAGCACAGTCAAGGCTTCTCTATTTGTTAATTGTAGCATGACGTCAGGTTCCCGACTTTTACTTCGTTCCAAATTTGCATATACAAATTTGCGAGCCCCCAACTGTTAATCGTCAGTATTCGTTTTCTTCGATAAAGTTTCGAACTCGACTCTGTACATCCTTTTACTAGAACACTAGAGGACAAAATCATTTGGCATACACGACGCAAGTGGCATTTTTCAAGCTAGCTTAGGTGAGTTCGTCCGAACGTTGAACTTTTTTCTCATTGTTTACCTTTCGCTTCGATTATTTTTAGGAATGACAGGCCTTAACGTGTTCCGTTGAACTCTGAGCAAGACTGAAATAATTTTTCAGTCACATGATTGTTATAAGGAAAAGACCCACACTACGTTAGACTTATATTTTTTGTTGTACAGGTTTACCTTCGTGTTCCCGTTTCTCCCGTGATCGTTTTTTTTTGTCTGTTTACAATTCATGCGCCATCTTTGCATTTTGCGTTCGTAATAAGGACTGAGACATATGATGTGTTTAAAAACCTATGAACACGTCCTATATCTTATCCTTATTAGGCACAGAAACATAAATGTACAACTGTGGGTTTATCACATCAAGTTCAATCTTTCTATCATCGTTTTTTAGAAAAGCATCATAAAAACGCGTCGGAAGAAAATTTAAGAGACTGCTGCTCTGAAATAACATTTTCCTATTAATCACTGTTTGATCCCCAGTGTAGGAGAATCTTTCTTCAATTCCTTTCGAAATCAGTCTTCGTCTCGTAGGCTACGAATGTTCGCAGGGCGTGATATTTACTTGAAGCTAACATTATATTTTGAGAGACACACCTGGCAATATGGCCTTATGCCAAAAGTTATGCTCAAAATGTTTAGTTACGCTCAAGTTACTGACTAAAAACTTCACCCTCTCCTTCAACCTCTTTTCCCCTATTCCTACCACCAAAACAGGTAAAACTTGCAACGTGATGTAATTTTCGTTAGGTGTGGTTTTATTGAGCCGTCATAATATTCATGTTTGAATATTAAAAACAAAGGTGTATTGAGCCACCATAAGACTTGCTACTGCCGTGCCGAACTTAATTGCAATTGGATTCGACTTTAGCACGGAAGAAGCACGACTCTGATTCAGACATCGGGTTACATTCGCACAAAAATCAGGATTTACGGAAGCATAATAACAAGCCATTGTCGTATCTTCCCGCAAGAACGCAATCCCACCAAATACATTAATTTCAGTTTCAGAAAAGCACGATAGAAGCACGGCGTCTGAATTGAACTTTTTAATCAAGTTCTGCAAGTAATAAACTTCGACGTGCGTGCATGCTAAGTGCTACTTCAGTTTCAGTCTTTCAGCTTGCGGGAAAGGCTAGCTTAGAGCGAAGAAAAAGTAGGAGGTATTTAAACACAAATACCTTTTCGACAAAGTGAAGTTATTTCGCCTGAAAGTCACTTTGATTTCCTAAAAATTTTTGTAATACATAAATGTGAAATTTCGTTCTTCGCACTCATGTCCGTACATGTATTTTGAATTTGCATTTTCTATTTGAGGACAATTTTTCGGCAGTTTAGAATTTTCCGTTTCGCTTCATCTTAAGCCAGCTGAAGGAAGAAAATATAAAACGGAAAAAATAATATCAGACAAATGTTTTTTACTTCACACAATTTATATTATTCAAAACTAAAAAATATAACCTGGCAACTATTAAAAAAGGCTAAGTAAACATTTGATAAGGTGGAAAATAGTCAAAAAGGTTATCAGAACGATGTTGTCAGTCAGACACTCAGAAGATGGTATTTGTCCAGCCTCACAGCTGTTATACCAAAATTATTATCTTTAATAAAACAAAATAGGTGGGACCTAAAAATTTACATATGACTTATTCCACTATTCACATGTAAAAAGGTGACTTCAACCTCGTAAACAATATTTGCTATGTTTATATAAATAGCTGATTCTCACGGTAGTGGTCCATGTTGGATTGCAGCGAGCTAGAGACGATTTTGACAAAGAAAGGACTAACAAAACCATAGCGCTGTTTGGCAAAAAAAAAACGGCAAAACGTCAGGCCCTGGTTGTTCGAAGGGTAGATAACGCTAGCCACTGGATAAATCTTTACACGGTGGATAGCACGGTACGTTTTATTAACTCTTACCTGCTGGATAGTGATTTATCCGTTGAATAGCGTCAGAGACAGTACAAGAATTTAACTGTCGGGTCTAGAACTCAGACGGAAACTTGAAAAAATAAACTGTCATGCCTAATAGACAACACATTTATATATGTATGTCGGTTATCGAATCGGAAGTCAAAGGTCAGTAAAATCAAGGAGAACATTGATGTTCTTCTGCTAAAATTTATACGAAAATTCAGCTCCAATGACTCATTTAGGTTGCTTCTCTTTCTTTGTTCATTTAGAGTTGAAACTATACTTAAAGGGCTTAGGTATTGGAGACCTCCGGCCAAAGTACTTTGCATGTGGTCTCAGGAATACCACCGGTTTCCTGTTATGATGATTATGCAGTTTGAAATCGTTTCTCTTTTTTCCTTTTTTTTTAGAGCGTTTTTCAAAGAGCGTTTTTCAAAGAGCGTTGCTAACATGGTGATTTTGAATTTGTCGGCTTCAGCAACCAAAAATACACTGCTCACGACCATTTCCAAGGAACTGGTTCTTATGGCAAAAAAAAAAAGAAAAAAAACCACCCAAGTATGAACAAATTAGAACGCTCGGATTTACATTAGGACTACCTCGCCATATTGAATGAGATGCGATAGCGTAGCATGACGTCATGTCTTATGTCTCAAGTTGGGGTTTTCGCTCCACTAGCTGAACGTCACTTTGATTTCCTGAAAATTTATTTAATACATAAACGTGAAATTTCATTCTCTGCATATATGTCAGTATTTTGAGTTTGCATTTTCTATTTGAGGACACTTCGCTTTTCGGCAGTTTAGAATTTTTGTCGAAAACTGAACACCCAGTCTAATGTATTCTCCCTGTGTGGCATGATGACACGTATTTTTGGCAATTGGATTTTTTCTGTTATCGCTTGGATGCAAATGAAGTGTTATAAAATTTGCATGCCGCAAAGTCTGAGTCGGAAACGCTGTACGTCCTCTTACTCAACGATTAGAGGGCAAAAGTTTTAGACAGCGGTATTTATTCAAGGTAGCGTAGGTGAGTTTGTCCGGGGTTTGTCGAATTTTTTTCTCTTTATCTACCTTGCGCTTCGATTAATTTTAAGGCGGACAGGCCTCAACGTGTTTTTAATTTTTAATTCTGAGGGTAGGTGGTATAATTCTTAAGTCCCATGATTGTTATAAGGGAAAGACCCACTTGAAGCTTGACCTACACTTATATTTTGTGATGCATATGGATTCCTTCTGTCCAGGGGACAAAGAACGCGCCTTCACAACACAAGGGTTCTTGAACACAAGGTTTAATAATCGAGAGTTGCACACTCAGCATATTTTCTTACCAACACAACAGGATCGGAATTGGAGTCTCATCTTTGGCTAACAAGCTTCACCTCGCAAGTAAAAACCTACAAAACAAACACTTAATCACAGTTGGAACGGGATTTGGAAATACACGAGCTCCTAAGACTCACCATACGATGAGAAACTCCCGGCGACTAGCGCGTTACAAAGCACATGGTTTCTTTCTCGCTACACGACGACACTGAGACGCGCTCACTAAGCATGCTGGGAGTATAAATTACAAAAATGGAATGGAACGGAACGGACTTAAGAAAACAAAATTGTTCTCTTGTTGAGGATTGGCCTCAACACCTTCTGGTCCCTGTGTTTGATGATTTGATGTTTTTTTTTAAACATGAATGATCCCTTTGTCTGTTTATAATGCACGCACCTTCATTGCGTGTTGTGTGCCTCCTAAAAATAGGATTTCTGTGTTGAAAAGAAGCACAGGAACATACTTATGAGTGTATCACATACAACTTGTTTGCGAACAAGATTGATGCTTTGTAGTGCTTCGTTTTTAAAGAAACATCAGTAAAATGTGTCGGAGCGAAAATTGGAAAAACTGCTGCACTTATGTAACAATTTTCCCATTAATCACTTTTTTAATCCTCAGTCTAGGAGACGAAAAAATGTTTTTAATATCTCCTGAAATAAATCTTTGTGTCCTAAGCTACGAATCTTCGCAAATTTTATTTGATTCCAACGTCGCGCACATGTAAGATCATGAAGTAATAAGACAGAGAGTGTTATTTACTTGAAGCAACTCCATCGCCAACATCGCCATAGATTATGAACTTTGTATTTCTGTTTCAATTTTCCCCCCTTTTTTTGTCCCAATACATTCCTCTTAGGTTCAAGTATCCTAAATGAGCAAATAAACGATATATTGTGCAAAACCAAATTTTATACAAATTGTTTTTGACGCTTAATCGACGGCCACTTTGAAAACGCTCCGATCCAGGTCATGTGATGTGATACGTAACACATGTGTAAGGCAATGAAGACCTGAAAGTAACAACTTCGCCCCCGCTGTCCAGCTGCTGCCGAAATTTGCGAGCGGAAAAAAGTAAGATTTGTTCCATTATGTTATAGGTCACCATTTAGACACGAAATACGAAGCGAGAAATAAAATAATGAGGGTTGAATAATCGAAACGCGACGGATCGCATGTCCGTATTCAGAGCTACATGTGATTTGCACTCCATTCCAAACAGCTGTAGAAAAATATATATATATTCTTAACTTTTATCGAGTCCTATACTCAAAGAAATATTTTTCAGTCCAAGCCGAAAAGTATTTGACTTTAGATTTTGTCTGTTATATATCACTGTGACCTCAGGCCCATCGGTTCCGGAGTGAGCGTGACTAGGCGCAAAGTGCTGTCGTGTATTATGGGAGGTCGTCGGAGGTACAAGATTTATCCTTTTTTTTTAATTATTCAACGGAGACTAGTGAGCAGCATAAAAGAAGGCTTCTTGCTGTTGTAACTTTTTGTTTATTTCTTTCGACGCTTTACGTCTCTTGCTGAGAGTTCTCCAGGAATGATTAAAACTAACAGTAAGCAGCATATATATCACATTCGTGTGCACAAGTTTGATAAACTTCCAGTGGAAATGAATAATAGCAGAAACATGCTGTAAACGGATGTTACAAACGCCTTGTTGTGAGCGCCACACTCAAGCGCTGTTTCTCATTTGCGACCGGAAACATGAATTTGGCAATTTTTGTGTGTCACGCGTATTCCACATTAACTGTTGACAGACTATTAACTTACACAAACAAAAAAAGCGCCAGTGGAGGTAAAGTGAAGTAGATAGAGAGGGTGGCACGTGCAGCCGACCGGTTGAACGATAATTAGACTCGATTCGCGCGTTATTTGTACTCTACTTAGAGTTTCCTTGGTGCAGTTGGGTTATAATCTAGAATCTAGTCTTGGCACGTTGTGTATTTTAATAATGCGCCTGAGCACTTTCTGCTGTATTAAAATAAAAACCTTTGACCTGGGTGATGCAAACCTTATGATGCAATCATTTCTGTTTTCGATCACATGCAAAATTTTCAACTTTCGACATCAGCCCGCTAAAACAGGAACCTATCCTGAACTGGACAACAGCTCAATCCAGTTCAACCAGGTATGGCTAGAATTTTCCTAATGATTCTTCAGATGATTACGCCCAAGAGATGTGTGTTTACAAGTGACGCAATTGAACTGGAACTTGATCATCTTACAATCTTTAAGACAAATGATAAGAAAGTCACCAGATAAGTTTTAAATCAAGGGGAAGGTTGAACAAACGTAACGCTTTGAGATTTTTCAGTTACTGTTGAAAGTCTAAATTCCTGTGTAATGCAGAAGCCAATGCGGATCATTGTGTATGTAACATAATGTTAAATCGAAATGCACTCATGGGTAAGCGTTTGGAGGAAAAATAAGCTATGTGTTCTTAAAGTTGCATGCATGTGATTTCGGAGAAAGCAAGGAACAGCTTAAGATCCTAACGGATTACTTGTTTGCTTTTAACCGCCTTCCAAACTACTTCCGCATTTAGTAGTAGTCGAGATATACTGTATACAAGGCACACCTTGCTATGCATGTCTGTAATAAATGTTATGATCATGATCATAACCGCCCCCAACAGCCTCCAGATTCATATACGCATAGGCTCGTTGATAGCAGAGATGTATTGCTTCAGAAGCCTAACTCGCGCTGTACGTATATAATATATATGCTTTATTGGAAATGAATTAGATGTAGGTACGTTCCTCTTGACTACTTGTGGTCTACTTCCATTTTGAGCTATCAAACCATGACGAAATTAGAACGCATTTCGATTGACTAGTGAAACCAAAACTTTAAAAGTACTTACGTCGCTCAGTATAAAACCAACATGCTTTAGGTGCGTGATACGAAGATGACCAAGACGTGATTATGGTCAATTTTAAGTCTGATTGGCTGAGAATCACTCAGCAGAGTGCAATCCCAGATTACTTTCGACACTTGTCTTAGTATGCGAGCATCAATTGACGGATCATTATATTTTGTCATATTCGAGTGGTTGTCGATAAGTTTGTTTTACCGTAGGGTCACAAACTTTCGGTTTTGAGATCGCGATAATTGCCATAATTTATCTCTAACGAAAACTAAACTTCGACGTGGTCGATCACGGCTTCATTCCAGTTGCTGCAAAAAATGTTTCTTAATAGAGTACAAAGATTGCATGAAGCAAGTACAAATATTATACGATACTTGGACATTTGGTTACTTACTGTGTAAAAAAAAAAAAACTACTCAATCGGTCTGTTGAAACTACGCTTCTCTATCTGCTTCGCTTTTCCCGCCTTGCAAGAAATGACAAATAACTTATTATATGTTTTGCTGTGTGTAGCATTGCTGAATAGTTTTAGTCGTTGTGTGTATTTCGACTGACCATCAGGTACGTAAAAATACGACACAACTCGTAAAAATATTCAGCGATACGACACACCAAAAAGTCTGATGAGATATAAATCCTGCACTTCGTAACAATGAGTTATTCCATTAAACTTTTAGAAGCGTCAGTGAGTTAAGAGGAGAGAATCATCCTTCTCAAGAGTCCTTTATGTCGCCACCTGAAAAACGCAGGAAACCAACCGCAAAAAAGCCTTTTTTATCTCACCTTTAATGAAGTGGAATTCAGGGGCCACATTTCAAGAATTATGATGTTTTCTCGTGATTACCCGAAATCAAAGCGAGATTGGCTTACCGAGCAGGCAGCATTTCTTTTTTGCGTTTTTCAGAGAAGTGGAGGCAAGCACGAGGCAAACGCGAGGCAGAGGCGGGGCCAACGCTAGAGAGGAGCTCCTCTCCTCGCGTGCATCTATCCTCCCCCTCCCCTCCCTTTCCCCTTAGCGTTTGCCTCGCGCATGGCTCCGCCGCCTCAACAACGAAATCGAAATTTTTCAAATTACAGAAAATCAATGATCAATGACCTCAAACCTAGAGGGGGATCCTTCCGGTGCATTTCGCATTCAAATTGATCGCGTTAACTTGATACTGTTTGACGAATATTAGACAGCCCAACGCCACAAAAATACTGGAAGCTGAGGTAACTATCAATCGTTTCAAGCTACTCAGTCAAGAATTAGGTGAACATAAGATGGAAATTTTATTTAGCTTAATTTAATTCTCTTTGACTGGCGTTAGTTTGTGAGATAACAGTGTCTTCTGTGTTATAATGGTTCAATGAACAGTGAATTTTCATATAAGCCAGCATTACTGTTTTCTGTACGATCACTGTTTGTACCTTTTATGTATAACCAGAGTAGTAAAACAATACTGTGGGAACCAAAAAGATATTTGAACGACTCTTAGTCTGTTCCAAATTTATCATTTCTTTGGAAAAGAAAACAGGTATGAAGTGAAATCATCTTCAACATGTCTCGTCCAAGTTTCCAGGGTATCCAGCTAGAAGATTGCTTTTGAAAGGTGATAGACAAAACACTGACTCAGTCCACAGTCCACCCCGATGGAATATTCAAATGTACCACCCTTAAATGAACTCACCTAACAAAATCCTTTTTCGAATGAATTCTATTGAAAGCACCACCTCCCATAAAGTTACTTTGCAGGCGCCTTCTTTGTTTTCTTCAGTCGATGCAATAAATAAGTGGACGGGCTTAGTTTGTATGCTATCCTTGCTTCTGGCACACATCAAAGTTCTTGTTTTGGCTAACGCAGTTAGAAAATGACTCAGTTGATTGGAAGCATTATGGTCAGTTCATTTAGAAAGTCTCTTGAAGATGTTTGGTTTAGTTTTCTAACAACAAATGTTTAATCTCACAAGGTCAGCCAGCTGGCATGCCCACCCATATCTCTCAGTAGTGAATATATCGGCATGTTCTTATAGAACTTACTTAGGAGAGGGGAGTGGAGAGAGACTAGAGTAGACTGGGAGAATGTAAACAGCGTGGAAAAGTGTAGAGACAAAATTCCGTAGTTGAAGCAAGTGTTTAATAGCACAAGCCGGTAAGAATCAAAGGGTCTAAGAAATCAACCAGAGTTACACAGAATGAAATAAGCTTGGATGTTGGTAGAATTGTGTACTGGAGAACCGGGTAATTAAAGAAAAAAGTCAATAAGACAGTTCGGGAGTCTTTGTGCCTTTCGCCGAGCGTGGTGTGCTCGATAGCTAATTTCCCGACATTTTATAGGGTAAAATACTTGGTGGGCAGTTTAGTCGTAACATTATTTTGCATGAAACTCTGTGTTCCGTAGAGCCACTAATCTCCTTCGTAACCGTTCTGTGACTCGTCACGCAACGCTTTTACTAGCCGTTTGCGGAAAGGAGCGTTGCGTTACGAGTCCCAGAACAGCTGCGAAGGAGATTGTAGGCTCATTGCACGCGTGTCATATACCAGCAAACTCCAAGATGATAGCGCTTTTCAAGAAAAAAGAACGCCTTGAATCTGCTCTTCGGCTTGCCACACACGCTGATTGAGCTATTTTTAAGTCGATATTTGGTGTCAGTTTTTTGCCTTGGAATATGATACTATTGCTACTTTATGATGCTATTGCTACTGGCTGCTTAATTTGTTTCGGAATTTTCTGAAATGGCGACCAAAGTTATTTGCATTTTTTAGATGCCGTATGAGGCAGAGTGACTTTGGCCGAGATGATCTCCTATTACTTTTGTATTTAGCAACACATTTCACGATGCCGAGGAAAACTTAGTAGCATCATCGCAAAAGCGTACGCACACACACAAAAACAAATCTCCTTCTTCTTCGAAACCTAATCATTTTATCTAATCATATTCATAATATCATATGGATAAAGTCACCAAAGACGAAATGCTAGCCTGCTGCAGGAAATCGGTGAGAACGCAAGTAACGCGCGCGAGAGAGAGCTGACAAAAGCATTTACGTACAGCATTATTCAGCTTTATTATCAAACATTTGTTAACACTTAAATGTGGATGAAGTTTGGTTTTAAGATTCACCTTATTTTCAGGAGTAATACATTTGACACGGAAAGATGGACGGAACACACGCCAAGATCCCGAAAAACGCTAGTTCAGGACCCCATCTTGAGGATGAGTTGGAACGTGATGATAATCAGTCTGCCAGACGCAGCACATTTGAACAATTTGAAGAAACGATGGATCACTTACAGCAATGTGAATTGAAAGCGGCCACAGAGTCTTTGCAAGCTGCGCATGAGCACCTCGTGAATCTAACCCCAGATAACTTCGGAAACCCAACTGATTACGAGAAGGGGCAGGTGGATCGAGGTAGAAAGATGTGTTTGAGTAATTGTTCCATTCCTTCTTTCTTTGGAGTTGTTTTGTTAAACCTCGAGCTGACTTCAGATAAGGATGTTCATTTTTTTGCCAGCTTTACTATTGTCTTTGGTGCTGTTGCACTCAAGCTGCATAAATACAAAATAGCTATAGACTTATTTCAGCGATGGTATTCTCTTTTCACATTTAATACCACGGCATATCCTGAAAACAAAATGCAACTCATCGATGTTTTAAGAGCAGTAGCCAAGGCCAATGTAGGTTGTGTTTATCTGATTATGCGAGTTATGGACAAGGCTAAGGATTATTTAGAACACGCGCTGGAGATTTTTGGAGCAATTGAAAACAAATACAAAACTGACTCTCCAGAAATATACATTGTTGCTATACAAACCAACTTAAGCTTAGCTTACCAGTGTCAGAAGAACTACCCTGCTGCAGTAAAGTTGCAGGAGCGTCTTATTCTAAAGTCCACAGATCTTATTCTTCCCCCACATTTGGTAGCCGCCATACATTACAATAGAGCAGAGTTGTTCATAGAACTCAAAGAACCTGTCAAAGCACTGATGGAGCTGAGGATATTGGATTTACTATCTGAGAGGATGAACAATGAAGAAGCAATATTCTCGAAATTTATATCGTCTAAAATTTGTTTGGCGTATCAAAAGATTGGAGATGTGGCTAGTGCAGAGAAAATAGCGGAGCGCTTGACTTTCCCTTCTCTTTCGCCTAAATCGCTATCACCACCACTCTCGCCTTCTTCACAATCGTTTTCGACAGCATCGGGGTCAGGGCTAGGGTCATTATCATCTTCATCATCGTCATCGTCATCTTCATCGTCATCATCTTCGGCAGCTTCATCATCGTCATCGTCATCTTCATCGTCATCGTCATCGTCATCGTCATCGTCATCGTCATCGTCATCGTCATCGTCATCGTCATCGTCATCGTCATCGTCATCGTCATCGTCATCGTCATCGTCATCTTCGTCATCAACATCGTCATCTTCATCGTCTGCTTCGTCACTAATGTCTTCATTTTCGTTTTTCTTTCCCGATTTTGAAGTTGCCCTCGGATGTAGTGGACAATTCCACTGGGACTTCTTGTTCGCAACGATATTGAATTTAGTTGATTATCACTTGAACGAAAAAAACTCAGACTTTGCATCTTTCCTTGACGTTTTTGTACCAAGTTGCAAAGAAACGCTAGGGAAAAACCACCCAACGCATGCATCGTTTCTCTATAGGCAAGGTGTTAGATTCTTTCTGATGAAGAAAAACTTGTCATCAAATAATTTCTTTGAAGAAGCATTGAGTATTTTGACAAGTTTTGACTACGGTTCAGATCACCCGGATTTAGTGCAATGTCACATCGCTCTTGCAAGACTTTTACTGTGCGAGGACTTTCAAGAGGTTCCTCAGTTGAAGTCGCGCCCTGAACGAAGCTGGCGAGAATTTCCTTGCAACGCGGCAGGTGGAGTTGTGAGCCCTGATATTCCATCATTTGGAGAAGACAACAACAAGTGGGACAGCAACGAAGAATTCAACGAACCAGGTAAAATTTCTAGTCAAGAAAACAGTGAAGGTGAGCATCACTACCGCCTTAAAAATCCGTCCCAAAAGGATAAAAATGGAAGAATCAGCATCTCACAGGAGGTAATGGAAACACCAAATGAAGTCAGCGATGGACGGAATGGCGTTCTTAAAGCTTCTTTTCAGGGAGGAGATGTGTTTGCAGACAGCGGTGAAAACCGCGATGTACTTCCTACAAATGGGGCTTACGGCCTTGACAAGGATTGGAATACCCAAGCTGTTGCCCTTCCAAAAACACTAGGAGATTTCCATGAGACTAATTCGAAAAAAAAAAGATCTCTTGGTTTGAAAGGTGGACGCCGAAGCGATCTTCCGTCAGGCCACAGTTCACAAAGGGATCAAAGTGAGGATGACTTTGGAACAAATCACATCGGAATATATCCCAGTTTTCTCGCACGTCATTCTTGTGAGTGCCGTGCATCTGATGAGCACTGGGATTCTTGTGGCCCATGTGAAGATTTTGAATTGCCTGTAGGTACACACTCCGAGTACAACAGATCTGGGTGTATGCCTGAAGTGTACTGCCCTACTCCCCCAAGTTCATCGACACTTCCTGAATGTCGTGATTCTACAAAATTTTATGCAGGAGATTATTCTGCCTACGCCAGCACCATGGGATCTCTTCCACAAATATACTCAAGTCGTGATGGTTATCAGCCGCAAAAGTCATCCCTCAACTTAGTGATGCCCAAAACTGTTTCAGCGAAGACCTTAGGACTGCCTCAATCTTCAAGCCTCCTCGAGGATGGATCTAAAGCAAATCTCCCGTTGACAGTCAGAGAGTTTCCCATTGGTAATGGACGCGCATGTATCTTCCCATTTGGACATGTACTCGCCGAAAGGCCGATATCGCCATCGCAGTTGGAAAGAGGAGATGACGCTCCGGGATTTCTTCTGGACGGGGAAAGTGCAGGAGCTGGTCAGGGTCTGTTAAACAGTAATTCAAACACATCTGCTGACGAGTCGTTGGCCGTACTCGAGCAACGTGTGGCTGAAGCTTGCTGTCTTGTCGAGAGAACTTTGAAAGAAAGACAAGAAAGAGAGAAATCAATGAAAGAAACTGAGCGAAAAAGAAAAGAAAAGCGGGAAAGGAAAGAAAAACAAGCACGAGAAAGAAGAGAAAGGGAAGCGAGGGAAGCGAGGGAAGCGAGAGAAACGGAACTCATGAATGAAAGAGTAGAAGAGAACTCCACAAGCAGTGGACAAGAAACACCTTCGCAAGACTCGGCTCCTGCTGGGGTTCGACAATGGCTGTGTGAACATTATCAACGGCTCTGCCGTGTCAAGTTTTCATGCTGCGGAAAGTTCTTTCCTTGTCATCGTTGTCATAACAACTCTGGGTGCCCAAATGACAATTCCAAAGCAAGAGAGGCGTGTTCTGTTGAGTGCTCTGTTTGTAGCCATCAACAAGAGGTAAACAGGAATGACATTGACTTGAAATTTTATATAAGAGGAAAGAGGGTTCTTACACTTAGGTTATCACCGATTTAACTTCGAATGTTTGATTTTTAAGATCAACCAGGACGCCCACACCTGTGCCAGATGCAAAACAAGGTTCTCAGCATATTTCTGCTCGGTGTGTAAACACTTCACAGGGGAAGATAAAGCTCCTTATCACTGCGAAAAGTGTGGTATCTGCCGGTAGGTGAAACAATATTCATGACCAATTTTTTTTCGTTTGTTTGGATATTATGCTTGTTGTCCAAAAGAATAAGGGTCAGGGAGTTATTGGCCTGCTACAGTACCAAGTCAAGGAGTTATTGACCTGTGTTACAGTATGAATGAAGAATCCGGGCGCTGCCTTTAGAGCGAGAGCAAAATGTTACAGAGAAGCTTCATCGATGAGTGGTTAACACACCTCATGGAATCCCACAAAACATTAGTTTTGGTTTCCTCATACGTATCAAGTTTCCTCCTCAGTAATTATTGCAGCTTATCAAGTAGAAATACAGCGCTTTTAAGTATTAATTAGAAATTTGTTTCCCCAACGAATCATATTGTGCTCGAGTAAATACCTGCGAAATGATGCTCCTATTTCCCGTTCAGTATTTACAAGGACCGCTCCTTCCACTGTGATGTGTGTAACGTCTGTCTGGACAAACGGCTGGAAGGAAAACATTCTTGCCGAGCAAATTCAGGACACGATGAGTGCTGTATCTGTTTAGAGGTAGTTACGTAATTTACTTACTAAGGCTGAATAAGAGTAAGGAATGGGAGAAATATCTTCCAAAAGGTTTGCCCTTTAACCGAAGCAATTAAACTTGCAATCAATTGGTTTTATTCACCTGTTACGCACAGTAACGTCAGGTGCTTGCATTTCTTGAGTGGAAATCCGGCGAAAGAAAAGCAGGGCAATAAGATCACAATCCAAACATTTTTTTTTAATCTTGTTGATCGGTTCTTTATTTCAGGACGCTTTCAGCGGTTGTCAGATCCTGCCATGCTCACACAAGGTTCACCGAGAGTGCGCTATTGCTATGATACAGAACGGCGTGTAAGTATGCATGAAATATGGACATCTATTTTTGGGAATAAACTTAAATATGGAAGAACACTCCACTGCTCCGCTGAAAATTTGTTGGTATTCAATTCTGGATTGGGTGTGTGTGTGTGTGGACCTGCTCGAGCTATGAGTCTACAATGAGTAGTTTTCAGTTGCATGTAAAATGAAAAAAAATCTGTCTCCTCTTAAGGAGCCTTGGTCGCCAGTAGGTAAGAGTGATTTATTGACAAACAGCGATTGGTTTTTGCGATTAAAATAACTTGGGAAATGATAGGAAACTACATCAAGAATCAACAGTACGGAATTCCGGAGAAACAGACCTCCGCTGCCGCCTCCAGCTGGGAATAAGTCTGGTGAAATCGACATATCCCGGGTAACGCCCTGATTGTCCCCTTAGCTTTTCTGAGGTCCAGAGATAATTTCAGTTTTGGTTTCGAGACGCTCTTTGCATTTTGTCATGAAATTCTTTTGAATCCAAAGCGATATTATGTCATTCATAAACTTTGAAAGACTTTTAATGTTAGGTAGGCCAGATTTTACTGTGACATTCCCACACTAGTTTTCTCAAGTTCACTTGATATATTTCCTTTTAACTTGCAGTCGCAGCTGCCCAATTTGTCGCCATCCTTTGTACAGTCAGACAGGCATGAATGAATAATAACCTCGACTCCAGTGCTAAGAATTCCAAGAAAAGGCAAATTGTTCCTAATTGAGATGTTTTAGATAGCGTCCTGATTAACTTATTCATTCTTTATTGTAGGCGTGAATTTAACTCTTTATCCTTGACTGGCTCCTAATTTGTCCTCACGGTATCACCCTAGAATGAAATGGTGAATGTGACGAAAATAAAGGCACTGATCACCAATTTAGCAAGCTCCTGATTATCAAACAAACTCTCATTGTCAGTACCAGAGGAAATACAAAGAGAACAGTGAAGATTGTTCGGGTGTAGAGGGTTAAAGATCGTAAAAGTTATTTCAATCTCAGTTGTGCAAGGACGCAAACCTTAGGGGGAAGGGGAAATGAGGGTGGCAGGATCCCCTTAGGTCGAAGTGATTTCTATACAGTGACTTAAATATCCAAATTTATACAAAAGTATACAAAGCATTGGTTTGTCTGGCGAGGAGATGGAAAGCCAAGTGCATCATAAAAGTGAAGCCATTGTAAAATAAAATTCTATTTCTTATCATTGTAGGGAAAAAATCAGAGTAAATTGTCCACAGGCTTAAGCAGCAAATTAGATTTGGTAGCGGGTTGTTTTTTTCGTAATCTAAAATGAAAAAACGCTTCAGGGGATTTTGTAACCTTTCGGCCAAACAAAACATTTCACTAGGTGTTGTTATTAAATTCCTGGAAGTGTTTCATGGTTATTAGAGTGCTATGTGAAATAAAGCCCCTCTACAACCTTTTTTCATATATAGTTACACCAGAACAGGAAGGAAGTTTAAGGATTTCAAATTTCATCTTCTTTTCCTTCGTGAGACGTGCGATAGAAATGAAGGAAAGAAAAATCGAGCTTGCTCTTGAAATTTCGGGAGTCATCTATTAAGTTAGTAACGAGTGATATTAATGCATTTTCAGTAACTAAATTTACTTATTAAGCTTATTTTATAATAAAGTGGTAACCTCCATAAATAAAAGGTATTTAGTTTTCTTAGGTTTTACAATTTTTGTAGTTATGTAAGTAGTTTCTTATTTCCTACTGAGGTAACCTCTGGATTTTAAACTTCAGGTAGCTATGCAAGTCATAGTTACGCAATCATTATATTTTCTCAGCAAAGAAAGTAGACAATGTGTGGATCGAAGTCGTATTAAACATGAATTTTTGCTTCAGAAAGTTTGTGGTAAATTGTTTTTGCTACCAGACATCAGAGTCTCTCCATTCTCTCTCCTCCGTTTTTACAATCTTTTAATAATCAAGCAACTAAGCAACCAATTTGGCAAATGAATGCGTTGCAAACATATCCTTTGGCACACTAGATCTCTGTGTGAAGCAAAATCAAATGACCTCCCAACAACATGAGGTTTTTTGGAGGAGGGAGGGGGGGGGGGTCGACCAAAACCTCTTAATATAAAGACCATTTTTCAATTGAATGTTACCATAAATGAGCTAGGAGCTTTGGAAGTGTAGCGCTTATTCAAGGGGTGTGCTTATTTGAGGGTAGCACACATCGAATGCAACATAGAAACGTTCTTTTCTAATCCAATAGTATATTTCCTGTCTCTTTGAACATTTGACAGACATTAGCGAGGCACATACTGATTGTCAGGAATCGTTTCTTCCCGCACCTTTCATTTGTATTACCGATGAAATATTTACTCAACTTTAATCTTACCAATCCCTTCTTAACCTAAGGGTCTACTATCTCCAGTGTGGAAGGGCACGCCTTTTCTACGTCTGCCTTTAGTTCTCCTAAGATATTAAACTGTATAACATTGAAGCTTGTACAATAATTTTTTGGCGGTGGTGCATATTCAGGGGTGGCACATATTACTACGATTTTTAATTGAGGGAGACACGGAAGAAGTCTGGTGATGGGGGATTGACCATAGATAAACGCTGTCGTCAAGGGCAACCTTCCTCGTATCGCATGGTAACCGAATTTCAAGAGCTGTGCGTCACCAAAAACAAAATGTAAAAGCCTTTTGCCGATGGAAACGGACCCAGTTTTCCGTGACAACAACACTTTTTTAACGTCAAAATGAGGTCTCCAAACTTCCGTCGTGTCTCAATGAAAACTGAAAATCGTTTGGTAATTTCAAATGCCGGGCTTTTCGGGATTAGGCCTTCATGCAAGATAATATGGTATGCGACATGATAAACTGTGTCTATGAATCTTTGGTACCACTGTATTCTGTTCCTCGAAGCTGACAGTTTTCCTCGAGCTTTGCTTTTGGAAAACTGTTCGCATCTCCGAACCGATTACATATCTGTACATATTTTGGCGCCAAACGCGCTCGATTAGTCCGGGACATTTCTTCACTGATCTAGCTCTAACCACTACCACAGGCTCACGTCAAACCGCCTTGGATATCGCTGGCTCAAGGAAAGATATACTGTACTTATTTCTTTTTAAGCAATTCAGCTCGTGAAATAGTGCCAGGCTCTTAAGAACCTCTACTCATTTTTGAGAAACTCATTACTAGTTCAGAATTCCGTATCATGGCGCCAAAGACTCGGACTTGCATACCCTGGCTACAGACTAAACTCGGACCCAGTCGCTGTTTTCCCATGGCGTACGAGGAGAATAGGTCAAATACGTTATAGTTATAATTTAATTGATCATCATTCCCACAACTCTCCATAGTGGCCATAGTATTCACATCAGAGTACAAAACCGTTTCCTCTATATTTCTGAGAATTAAACAGGAACCGCATAAATTATGGATGACGTCCAACAGCTATGTCTTCGGCGAAGGCTTGCGATTATACATGCATACATAACACACTACCTTGGTTAAAACAGTGATCTTGGTCAACTAAGCTTTCCCAAAATCGATTCATGAATCATAAAAGGAAATAATATTATCATATTTACCATAGTCCTAACGATGCGAGCTACTGCACATTACGTAACTTCCTTTAAATTTCTGGGAAGTGCGGTGGCTTCGAAGAAAATGCTAGATCATGTCTTAATAATTGTGAAGAAGCTCCCATGCACTGAATCTGAGCGAGCAAATCGTGAAGATTAAGGTATTTATGACAAAATTATTTCCTATCTGGTTCAGGAATTCATTTTGGAAAATCTTACTAACCTAAATCACTGTTTTAGTCAAGATAGTGTGTTACCTGTGCATATCTGGAGGAGTGATCGTTTAAATTTTAGAGCTTTCCCAACGGCTCAGCCTAAAAGTTTCACCAAGCCTGTCATCCAATTTTCTCTTAAAACTGTTTTTAAAAAGGGAGAGATTTGTTTAAAAGGATTAGAGCTTTTCCAAGATCAAAGAGTCGTGAAAAATGTACGACGATTAGTTTCAGACGGATCTGTGAGCCAAATTTATGTGGATGATGTATCATCTGTGCCACTCATTTAAGATCCATGTATATTTGGGCCGCTTCACTCGATGATAGTAGTAGATGTCGCCATAATCTATTCATTCTAATCTTTGCGTGTATGTTTTGCGAAAAAGGGAAGCGAATTCGAGAAGCATCCAGAGAGAAGTGCATTTCCTCTTGAAAGTATGTGGTTTATTCTTTTCTGTGCGTTAAACATCCTCAGCCCTCGAGTACTCAGCTTCATAAAAGCCAAGGTCTATAGCAGTACTGCTTAACATAAGTGAAAAAAGGAAAAACTCAAACCAAAGAGAACATTGGAGGCTATCTTGGTTTAAGAACCAGCCAATTTTTTTCGCCTTGTCAAAATTATTTTAAACTTCATAACTCTTTCGTTCTCTCTGTTATTCGTCACTCCTGGACGTATTATTAACAGATTTAGACCGAACATGAGCCCAAACATAAGTTATTTTAAGCGTAAGTTTTCCAATTTAGGACATAAATTTCTATTTCAAAATTGTCTGCTATTTTTCACTTCTTGCCAGCTGAAGTAACAAAAATTATTGCCTCCCTATAATCCTTATTTCTGCATGAGTATTGTTACGACTATCAAAATAATGTCGAGAGGGCTAGCTATCGAGCACACCTCGCTCGATAAATGGCACCAACACTCTTGAACCTTTTTCGCTTTTTTCTTTAATTATTCAGTTTCCAGTACACAATTCTATTTACATCCAAGCTTATTTCATTCTGTGTAACTCTGGTTAATCCCTTAGACTCTCACACTTTGAGTTTCACTGAATACTTCTTTAACTGCGGAGTTCTGACTCTACTATCCTGCAGTGTCTACATTCTTCCGGTCTGCTCTTCTCTCTCTTCATTCCACTCTCCTAAGTGAGCACCAAAGAACATGCTGATATATATGTACTACTGACCGATATGGGTGGGCATGCCAGCTGCCTGACCTTGCCAGATCAAACAATTGTTGTTAGAACACTAAATCAAACATTTTCACGAGACTTTCGAAATGAACAGCAAAGTACTTAATCATAATGCTTCCGATCAGCTTAGTCAACCTGACTGCGTTAGCTAAAACAAGAACTTTAATAGACTAAATAACTTCAAAATTCGAATTCATACATTAAATACATTCTAAATATAAGCGAAAGGTCAAATCATACTGAACTGACTGACTAAATAACTAATTATAACTATAAACTAACTAATACTTCATAACAATATAATTGCCGACATGTAGCCACTCTGACAAGATAGATAAATGCCATAGCATCGTCAACTACGACACTGCTGGTGTAACAGACTAATCAGTTACACCGAGAACTCATAATTCCACTGTAGGATGACATTGCTTTTACTTTCCGTTTATAAAGACTTGAGTGCTAAGGAAGCTTGAGGAGTTACTTTTCTTCTGTCAGTGATTTTAGTGATAGAATGTGGCGGGTTCCTATTGTTGTGGCGCTAAATTTAAAATTCTTCTTTTGATAACTCCTTATAGGTGTGACTTGAAATCGGATTTCGGCAAGACTTATCATTAATTTACTTATTGACCTCGGGAAGTAAAAACCTCCGAAACGTTATTGATCTCAAACTCCTTTGTTGAGAGAATCACTACTTTTTGTTGAGCAGGTTAAGCCTGGTTTTCTTTAGCAACGCAAGCACAAACGCTAGTACAAACGCAAGCATCACAACGCTTCTTTCACCGTGAAAAAGGCTCAACGCAAGGATAAACACAAACGCAAAGATCAAAATATTTCCTTTTCGTCGTGGTTGTATCTGCGCTTGTCGACGTTCGTTTTCCCTCGGTTTAATTACCTTGCGCTTGTGCTTGCGTGCTAATGAAAAGCAGGCTCGAGAGATCATTTAAGCTCCGAAAGCTTAACTGATATTTAACATAACTTAAGCTAGTTCTTTCTTTTGAACTGCTAATACCTCTTGAATCGCTCAACCACGGGTAGCGCAAATTAAAATTAGCAAATCAAATTTGTGAGAAACGTCTCTTTGAATCCTCTGGAGCGAGTCCATTATGAAATTGAATTGTAAGAATTTCGTTGTGACTGGATTTTTTTGGCCAGTTGTGGGAAAAATGATTGAATCATTTGTCCTTCGAAGTCGTTGCATCCAAGGGACTTCTCGATTTTGAAAATTGCATCATTTGTAGTACGACAAGCCCCATTGATTGCTTCGATCGTCTCTTCATTTTGACGTGTTTAGAGGAGGTCGATCTTTGGTCTTTAAATAGCCTGATCCAGTAACGTGCGCTGATAGATAAAAGAAATTGAATTAGGGTATTCCCCCTCTTTCAAATGCAGTTTTTTTTACGTTTGTTTTTAAGACTTCGAGAATATTCGGGGTTGCGTAAATTATCGAAGGTTATCAATAAACAAAAACTAATGGCATTTCGAACGAATTAAGGTGTCACAAACAAAAAAGACAGAAAATAATATAGACAGGATGAGAAAAAAAAATTGTCTGAAACACCCAACAAAAGGAAGGAAAGAGCTGGTCAGAAAGTTTCTGCAGCTTAATTATCCATGACCAGATTAAATTTGTAACTTGAATTTTATCGTTTCTAAGAACTTAAGAGCGTGTTATTTCGCGGTTTTTCGCGCTTATTCTGTTTTCGAATTCCTACGTCACTAAACTTATGTTTTGGAAACCTTTTAATATTTGCGCGAGTTATCTCTAGGTGTAAGAGTTTTAGTTGCCTAGTGAACACAGTGTTTGCTATCATAAGAATTAGGAAAACCTTTTATACTGTTGTACAGATCATTGTGCCATGGTAAGCGAAGAATAAGGGGTAAAGTTATTTTTGTACTTTTCGTTTAAGCTCTGAAATTCTTTTTTTCTTTCGTAATATTGTGTTTCCCATTATCTGGAAAACAGCTTGTACAAAACATCTTGAGAATCTTTTCATACGTTGCAGTTAGCCCATATATTACAGTAAAAGCCTCCTTAGTTAGTATTTGTACATTGACCGTAGGATAGGTTTTGGAATCTGCTTCCGAGAGTGAAAGTCCCATGTAGATAATGGAATGATAATTCTTCTAACTCAGGAACTTCGATATTGACGAAATCCCGTAGATCCAGAGAACGTGCGAGAGCAAGACTGTATTTAAATCAGGTATGTAATCTGTAGCCTGAAGAAGTCGAACTCATTAAATTAGGAGTAGATTTGGTACGTTGATTAATCGTAATTTATTTCAATCTAGCTTCACATTTTCTGCTTTTCCAGAGTCATATGATTTGACACGGTGGCATGAAAACTTGATTTAAAAGCTGAGTTTTCCATTGGTATCTTAAAACTAGTTGGCAGATGGCATTAGCGCTTAACAGGCCTCAGTCATGACATGTGAAAAGTATACCTCCATCTTGTAAATAAGGAATGCGAGTTTCTGCGAACTGTAAATCAATGCGGCTAAATCTATCACGACCGGCAGACAAACTAGTTTAAGCGCAGCTAAAAAGGGTTACGTTAATATCAAGTAATTTAGTGTTAAAAACTGAGTTGAAAACGTAAATTGGCCACCGTAAGGAGTTTAAAGGCTGACGTTTCGAGCGTTGGCCTTCGTCAGACGAAGAATGCGCACAGAAAATGACAATATGAACAGTCTTTAATGTCGCTCCTTGAGCCTTGTATCACTCAACTGTCGCAGCCTTTTACCATGCATTGACGAATTGAGGTCAATCTTTAAAGAAGCTAAACCTGGAATTATAGCAATTAGTAAAACTTGGCTAGATGATTCGGTAGCGGACCATAAAATTCACATTGCTGGATATAATATCATACGTAAAGATCGTCAATTTCGTCGAGGCGGAGGATGTGCGATTTATTTTGCTGAAGGTATCAAGCTAAAACATCGCCAAGACCTTGAACACAATGAGCATGAAGTTCTTTGGGGGTGAAAATCAAAATTCAAAATCTAACATACTTGTTTTGCTGTGTGTATAAGGCGCCAAACGTGATAATTTTCACACAAAAGCTCATAAAACTGGAGACGACGCTTATTGGTCAACATAAAGAATGCTGAGAAATCAAGTAACTTACAATCTGAGGAAGTAACGGAGAGACTATTTTAAGAACGAACTGGAACAAAATAAGAACCCGAAAGGTTTTTGGAAAACTCTCAACTATGTCCTTCCAGGTAGTAAGAAGAAAAAGTAACTTAACATCAATGAAATTGTTTACAGAGACCAAGTGCTTACTAATCCACAGCAAATAAGTTATGCTTTTAATTCTCACTTTACTAGTATTGCTGCCAATACCTTAGCTGAAGCATATACAAAAAGAACATGTAATAACGAAGCAGTTTCTACCTCCTTGTTTGACCCTGATGAAGATCACAAGTCTGAATTTAATTTTAGACATCTAAACAAAGCATTGGTTCATTCAAATGCCACTAAAGCTTTATGTGCTGATAATATTCCTGCAAAAGCTCTCAAAGTTGCTGCTGAAAAATAGCCCCAAGTCTGGCGTACTTATTTAACCAGTCCTTCCAGCAGGGTGTATTCCCAACATTTTGGAAGACTGCAAAAGTAACAGCTTTACCCAAAGGCAAAGACAATACTTTGTGTGATAATTTTCGACCAATATCTGTTTTGCCTTGTCTTTCTAAGGTCATGAGAAATTTGCAAACAATCAGTTACAAGCCTTTGCTTTGAAACACAACCTAATAAGCAGAGAACAGTTTGCCTACCAAAATAATTCCTCATGTATAACAGCTCTACTTACTCTTACAGATAAGTGGAAATGGGCCATAGACAAGAAACAGATTAACATTGCTGCATTTTTGGATCTCAAAAAAGCTTTCGGCATAATAAACCACAAAATCCTTTTGTCAAAGCTTAAAGTTGCTGGTATTGAAGGCCATAGTGGTTTATGGTTAGAAAATTATCTTCTGGATAGGAAGCAATTTGTCACCTTGAATGGTGCACAATCTGAGACTCTTACGTTAGATTATGGTGTACCCCATACAAGTTGTATGGGACCAAGTAAAGACCTTGACTCTATTCAACTGTAGACGTTTGTTTCGATTTATAACTTCATTTAAAATAGTGAATGATATCAACTGTCCAAAGCAACTCCAAGACAAACTTAAAACGTTCTAGTATTCGCTTTCGCTCTTTGAGAGATGACTCTTTACTGAATGTTCCTAATGCTAAGTCGGGTTTTGGTGAAAAAACTTTTGAATTCGCTTCTGTAAGAGACTGGAACTCTCTACCTAGGGATATCAGAACTATGACAAATCTCAGCACCTTTAGAAATAAACTCTTTGAATTTTTATTACAAGAGGATCACGATTAACATAAATGCTCTTTGGCTTAACTGACTGGTTGAATTATTATTTTTTAAAATTAATAATTAATACAATGTTCATAGAAAATATGTTAGATACTTTAAGGACTATGTTATGATTTATTTATTCTTATAATTTCTTATTTTTACTATTTTGTGTCATGGTATTTTATTCCTTTTTTATGTATTTATTATAATTTTATTATATACAGATTTTATATTATATATATACACATGGGTTAATACCAGATAGTCTTTTTAGTTTATCTGATCCATTATTTTGCATTTCAAATAAGGCTTATTGATTGATTAATTATTTGAGAAACAGAGACGTTAGCCCTTCGTCTGACGAAGGGCTAACGCTCGAAACGTCAGCCTTTAAACTCCTTACGGTGGCTAAATTACGTTTTCAACTCAGTTGTTAACACTAAATTACCTATAATACTCTTCCACCGACGTAGCACCACAGTTTCTTTAGAAACTTACCCCCTTTATTCTTATGTTAATATCGTTCTGGTAAGTAGACTGAACCGGTTCAGCAAAGTGTGTGATGTGATCTGTAGCTAGAAGTGTTTGCTATGAAAGGTGAGTGATCTTGCGTGGGTCACATACTTACAGCATTACTGTGTTCAAAACTTCTTCATACTGATACGTATTTTGTTTCTGCTAAGTCTAAAGTCCGGCTGACAACATTTTTCAACGTTGTTGTTTATTAGTTCTTACTAATGTAATTAGTTCTAATTAACTAACTGTTAATTACTTCTTTTTGCTTTTGAGTGAAAAGAGATTGTCCTTTTGTTCAATGTCTTACCAAAAACCAATCACTGTTTATAAACTATCAAAAAATTTAACTTGCATACTTAGCCATGTAATTAGCTCTTTCATCAGCGACAATTTTTAATAGACACGGCGGATGTAACTTCAGTTTTGTGTGTATATGGCTCAGGCACAAACAGTTTTGTCTTTTTGTCTTATATCTTAAAACATTTACCGTTTCTCTACCTTGATAAGGCAAACAAAGCTTACATATCTAGAGCAGGCGCCACGCGAAATCCTAAGCGGAAAAAGGAGGCACACATGTGTGTATTTACTTGTCCTAACGACGGTCAAGTTAAACATATGTAACAGGAAGCTTCTTTAATAAGCCTAAATTAGTCAGTCCTTGGATATGCAAAGTTGATTTTAACAGCCTAATATCTCGTAAACATAGAGTGTCTCCCGGAGAGAGTGTATTTGTAAATTGTCTCGGATAAAGAAAGTGCTTTCAGTTTTTCTTCCGTTTTCCTTCAAGTCATAATCAAGAGAATTTTATCTCACTAGATCAGTCACGTTTTTGTTTTAAATCTACAAAACTGTATCTGCTTTCATGTCCAATCTGTAACCAATTCACTGTTACAATTGCAGTCGACTTCCGATGACGCGAATCCTCCCTAACTCGATATCGCACCAACACGAACCAAAATTAATCATGATTTCTCCTTGATGCCCTTCATACATTTATTGCAATTTTACCTTCGATAACTCAAATCTCCTGCTAGCCCTTCGGGTAATTTTCTTTATGTTTTACCTTCGATAACTCGAACCACGGTAAACCACGTCCTTCAATACGTGACAAATCAAAACAAACAGTGTACTGCAGTCCAAACCATTTAATTTATTTTGAAGCAGCCATTCAATCTTTGTAACAGTAGAAAAACAGTAAACACAATTTTCCCCTTATTTGCAGTCCTTTGTTTTCAACTCCCGAGTCTTTTTCAGTTTCCCTCCAAGATTCAAGTTATAGGGAGTTGACTATATTTCTCCCGGGAAAAATAACTAGTATGCGAGCCTCGACTTCGAATGCTCAGAAAGATCTACGGATTGTATTTGTTTTACAAACCTTTTCCTTTTGGAATGCCTTTTACTCTTTTACAACCGGACAAACCTACGAGAGGTTACGTAAACGACTGCTGGCACTATCGATCTGTCTAATCTTTCGAGACTTCAGAGATTGTTCGAAGGTTTATCGCAAGTTTTTGGAGAGATGAAGACTTCAAAACAATTTTTCTTAAAGTGCGTCTTGTAAAACTTACGCGAAAAAGGAATCCTGTTAAATTTTGATGAGAACTGATTTCATCGAAGAAGTAGGTCTTCCGCTCTGTAATTCACCCAAAACATCCGCGGGGCTTTCCCGCTTTAAATGCCCATTTCCAATTAACCTTGATTCAACACGGTTGTGTGTTTTTGTTTTGAACCACCGCTTTTGTTGAAATAGCGCCTCTGATTGGTCAGTTATTTTTACCTAGTCACATTGTCTTGAAATAACCTTTGCATTTTCTCGGATGAGTGAGGTGAGCTTGTCAAATAATTCTGTTTAAAACAGTTTTATACGTTTTAATCCGGTATGGAATTAGATGAATCCATTGATTTAGTAGATTCTGAGGCAGTAAACGTTTATGGATCGGTTGTTGCTAAAGAGGAACACGAAAATTCTTGCGAGCATTCCGGAAAAGGTGAAAATGTTGATCCACCACGTTTTCATTCATACACCATTTTTTTTTTAAAGTTTTCCATCCTTGTTAAATAGGACCAAGGGTCAGTTGAAGTTTCCTGTCCGTGGAGAGGTGCTTGTGCTCGAAAGAGTGGTCGAGGTTGTTGTTCATGCAGAGGAGGAAATAAGAATTGTGACGCAAACTGTCAGTGTCGCTGACGTACCTGCAATGAAGTGACTAAACGTCCGGCAGTCCTATATTTTTTCATATTTCTCTTCGATAAATATAGTTATAGTTATACCAAATTGTTTACCACTGAAATAGAACATTGCTACCTCTCGATCGAACAGTGCAAAGTCACTCTGGGTAATTATATGTATACATACAATATAACCAATATTATTTCGTCCGTTTCGCTAACTTCGCTTTCTACGTTGGTCGGAAAAATGTCAGGGTGGAAAGTGATATTGGGACGAGAAATAAAAAAGTAGCATTACGTCTTTTAGAATTACTCTGGTGATAAAACATTCGATTTCATGTTTCATTCAATTATTTTATTATTATTTTTTTAAAATTTTTTTTAAACACGAGGTCTTTGTTCCCTTGATTCAAGGAACCTACGAAGTGAACTATGATTGGAATAACAAAGGTAACTAAGATTACTATGTCAACGATTCTTGCTTTAACCGTGAAGTCTCTGTGTTTAGAGAATTCGAAATCACCATCAATAAGACTCTCGAAAATAAAGTAAAGCACAATACCCGAAGAAAACAAACACTGTCAAGGCATCGCTTTGAATAAAAATGAACAATATATGACGACAAGAGGGAATTATGGTTTCTCAATCGAACGTATTCGGCGGATTTTCTAGGAAAACTAGTCGCTTTCGCATGACAAAAAAATGAAGCCGCGGCCCAGCGCTAAAATTTTGACATACAAAAACTTAGTCGAAAAACCAATTAAAATTGTATGAACGATCGAGTAAAAGCTCCAACCAGTAGTGTTTACTATTACAACCACCTCCCACCCCTCCCTGCGTAGTAATATTTCGTCTCATAACCCTCCCTGAGTAATAACACTCTGCCTCCCGCCCCACCCTCAGTACTGATAGACTTTATCTTACCCCTCCCTCAGTACTAATGGTGTGCTCCCCTCTTTAAAATGGTCCAAAAAAAAAAAATGGTAAAAAAAAAATGGTCCAAAACAATGGTCCAAAAAATGGTCCAGTCTATAATTTGCCCTATGCCGTAAATCAGCAGGTTCGTTAATGGGGTCAGGTGGATGGTAAATGCTCGCAGCGTAGTATTCGGAATTTGGAGTTGTTATTTTGCACCAGAGGGTTTCAGACTCAAACTTTTCATTGGCGTTGATCACTTTAATCTTCTAGTCCTTTCTGCAGATAGCTGCGACTCTTCTGCCAGTACGTATTCCAGTCCGGTCTTTTCTAACCATCACATAGCCATCTAGGCAGATCAACTGGGACAAGATTTTCTTGTTTAGCCAAGATTCCGAAACAAAGCAGTTGTCAATATTATTACTACTCAGTTCAGCATACAAGGCCGGGGTAGCATCATCAGCTTTTGCTAGAGAGCGAGCGTGTATAACCATACATTTCGGAACTGTTTTGGAGAAGTAGGAGTCTTTCACAATTTTCAATAAAATGAACGATCGATTGTCGATTGATTTCGTATTGTCGTGTAGCTTGTTGACGTTGCGTGACCGACAACGCGAACCCGCAATGGGAATATTTATTAGCAAATTATCCCGCTTTTCCTTGACCTATTTGCCTGCTCTGCAACCTCGATAAGCCATTCCAGGTGGTTAAAGGGTGGACGAAACTGTGATGTAGAAGTTGTATATGGACGTAGGCGGTACAGTTCTTCCCTGGAATGGATCGACGTAACGGCGATTCGAAATGTCATTAGTAAAACCAGCATAATCAGCATAACTTGAGTTAACAACAGTATGTTCTAAAGTTCCAGAAACGTGAGAAATTGATCTTTGGCTTGGAGTAACAGGGCCCTGACAGTATCGAATAACATTATTAGGTCCAGGGTTAATACAACTGTAAAATAACATAACGACCAGACAGCTACGTCACCTTCAACACGCGAACTTGATTAAAAAAACTGTTTTACTCAGTTTTTATTCAGCATCGTTGCATTGACCACCACCATTCGAGTTAAAAAATTGGAAGTGACACTAAGAGTCACTGCGATTGTCTACGATCAAATGTGAAATGAGAACAGTAAACGCTCGTTTTGGCTGACTGAAAAAAGTTGCATTCGAAATTTTATTACACATCAAATATTATTTTTTCGTTTTCTCGTAAAACGAAACGAATCTATTTTGGCTTCAGGACGATATATTTACTTGTAGGGAAAAGTAGCCAGTTGAAATGAAGTTTGTTATTGAAAATGTAAACAACCTTAAGTACGTTGCTTGTTCACCTAAATATTTATTCACTTTACTTCCACCTTAACTGAGACATTGTAGCTACAAGAACGACCAGCGGATCGGAGCTTTAAAACTCTCATGCTTACAACACTGTCGGGCAATCCGTCAAAGCGCACAAAACCATCGGCTGGTCAGTTTACTACAATTACGAACGCTTCTCTTGTGAATAGAAACCACAATACTTGGCTGCATGCCCGAGGTATGTCAGCTACTTAAGTAGCTGAAGGGTACTATTTTTAGTACACACGCAAAGAAATTCAAATTTCGGCGCGCAAATCGTTACTCCGCTTTAATACATTAGAAGATCGCAATTCCCCGCCAGCACGTGGTGCAGTTTCCACTTCTACCTAACTGATGATTTCTCTGTGGTAGATATCATTGCTGATTTCTAAAGTTTTGTATTTGTAAAATTTATAGCTTATTTGCGTTGATATTTAACCATGCTCATCTTCAAAAACGTGCATGCTTACAATTATGAGAGTGTGACAAAACCGATTTGGCGCCAATTCGCCATTACTCTTACAACGGAATATGAACTGAAGACTTGCCTGCAAACTAAGTCTGCGAGGTCTTTCTTAATTAGTGAGATGTAACTGCACTGGGCCGGAAGCTGCTGGTGAGTTCTGAGAAAACGGACGAACGAGGTAACAAACCTTTAAAAATTTGTAACAGACGCTTACTATAGTGTTGATTTTTTCTGACGTCTAATTCTGCGTTTGTTTCCGTGATTGCTTTCTTAAAACATGTTATGAGAAATTTCACTCAAGTGTTTCACAAGGAAGTGATAATCTTCAGTTTTATGTCTGCTTGTGAACCTTGTGGTGTAAGGTAATTCCGTAATTTGCGTTTGTGTGCATTTAATGAATCAATACATCGGCTATGTGAAAGAAAAAAAAAACGCCTTTCAGCGATGAAATTCAAGCCTGTCATTTTAAAATTGATCCAGCACTGAAGCTGCACTGTTTTAACCGTCAATTTACGGATCAGAGTGAAATGCGTGACATGATACTCAACTCTAAGCGTGACGTGGGTGTATCTTATAGGGGGAAACTGTGTATCTTTAACAACTTTATTGGGTACGTCTACATGGATAGACATACGCCAAGAGGGTCAGTGCGAACGGGACGTGGAGTCCCATGCGGGGCACTACCCTTAACACTAAAATCCACCCAACCCAACCCAGGGGAGGACATCCATCACACAGTAATCTCGTGCGTGGGAAATTAACGTCTCCTACCCCAAACCCTGCAGGAGACGGGACCTCCGGCTTAACGTCTCATCCGAGAAGACGAAGCAAGGTGAGTGAAGCGACTTGCTTAAGGCCACAACCCAGAGTCCAGCGCCACTCACGCCTCACAAAGAAAGAAAGAAAAGAAAGAAGACTGCCTTGTACGATTGCTCCAACAATGTTTTCACAACAAAGGTGTAAACGTTAAAATTGCGATAGCGCACATACAAAAGAAAACGTGAAGTAACTCTTGGATGATTCGTGATAATCAGTGAGCACTGGCACAAGTCTAAAGGCACACGCGTGACTTAACAGAGGAGGATCGAAAACGGAAATTGGCGATATTTTCTGTAACAATTATAGTTCAATGTTCTGGTGCCAGCTTCGCATTCGCATGGCGAAAAAATTAAAGAAACCTACGACCCAGCGCAAAAATTTTGACATGAAAATACTCAATCGAAAAACTGCTCAAAATAATTTGTTCGATCCGTTAAAAAGCTCCATTGATCAGAAACATTTATTAAATACAATAGTCCAAGGGTCCAATGGTCCAATGGTCCAGTCAATATTTAACCCAATGCTGATTGATTGAATTACAAAATGATTGATTAGCGTAATAATTGTCAACGGTCCACTGTCCATTGATAGCCCTTTGACTTGATTAATATAAACACCAATAGTAAATCGTATAATGGCGTCCAGTCCAAACAGGAATCAGCGAGCTAATCTTCTTAAAGTGTATAGTACTCTGTTAGGGGTTCTCTTTCCTTCTCAAATAAGAGCATCTTAAAGCTTTCGCCCTGTTTCTCGTGTTTGTAGGTTATGTTCTGTCTACTGATCCAAATGTAAACAAACTCAAGAGTGTTGGACGACATGGGGTGACGAAACGGTATGTATGAGATAACTTGATAAAAGGTCACGCGAAATGTAATGGTGAAGTCGTGGATTTTTAGAAGGCTCGATTAAGAACCTGTCAATATTTATCACTGGAGGGGGGGAGGGGGGAGGGGTTGCTTGATCGGCAGTCAATTTTCTATAGTCCCCCTTTATACTCTCTCTGCAATGACTAATCCCCCAATGAATAGTCCCCTAATGACTAATCCCCCAATGACTAATCCCCCAATCTCTAGTCCCTCAATACATATACAAGATCTGCTGAACCACCTTTTCAAGGGAAAGGTGGTGTTACTGACAACCTTCCACGAATTACAGACCAGATGGAGGGACATGGTGGTGCCGCTGCCGCAACCAGTTGGTGCAATGATGCCACGAATGAAAACCAGAGAAATATGGAACGTGAAGTCGATTCGAAGTCACTGAAAGTTTCTCAAGAGAGGAAAAACAAGAATAAAGAGTATTTATCAGGAAGAAGTCACAACACAAGGCCTGGGGAATTTCTAGGCTTAAAGGGTGGAGGACAAGATCCATCTTTCTTTAATAGGGGCCGAGGTTACGGGAATCGTAAATCGGTTACTTACTGGGACGACAAGGACGCAAAGCCTGAGAAGTTTAGACCACGAGATGATATGCGAAACACCATAGATAAAAAAGAATCAAATTTCTTTGGTATAAGGCCTTGCTTCCTTGCTCGTCACTCAGATGATAGTAGCATTACCACTCCTATCGATGACATGGGGAATACAGCGGAAAACACCAATGAAGGGTCTTCCAACACTTTTTCAAGGCATCAAAGGTCATCTTGTTTCACTAATGAGCAAGGCTATCAAGCTAATTACTACTTTCAAGCCCCATCGTTTCATTGTGAAAGTTCAAAAGTATCTGCTAACGCACAAGGTCCAAACCCCTATGACACCTTCGATCCTAACCCTGCAGTTTGGGGTCTACCGGTGACTGCTCGTCCTCTACTTTCTCTTCCCTGCACCGGTTCGGAGCATCTTCAAACCCTTTCCTGCGATGACCCGCAAATTGTAGTGATACCTTCGCATGCTTTGATCAATGGTGACACGCCGTTGAAGCAAACACCCCTTTTACCACAGCAGAGAAAAGTCGAGGATCAACGTACTGATCCTGAAGTACAACGGGAGAGAAACTCTGATTTTAAAGTGATGAATGGAAATCCTGCATTTTTATCTAATACCACTTCAATTGCACAAGGCCTGGTCTCCCCTGAAATGGAAATCTCCGCTCTGCCTAGAGCAGCCATGAACAGAAATCTGACATGGGAAACAAGAATACTTGCGGATCAGGACACGGCTAACCAAGGGCTACCGTCTCTCTCAAATTGTGATTCGTTAGCTGACCTAGAGCGACGAGTGGCCGAAACTTGTTCCCTTGTCGAAAAAACCTTGAAAAAAAGGGAAGAAAAAGAAAAGGCAATGAAGGAAAAAGAGCGAAGGAAAAAAGAAGAGCGGACCAGGAAAGAACAACGAGCACGTGAAAGAAGAGATAAGGAGGCAAGTGTGACAAGACAAACGGAACGCAGGAATGACAGAGAAGAAGTCAGCAACCCCACGAGCGGTGGAGGAGAAACACCTACGCAAACCTCAGCTGGTGCTGAGGATCGACAATGGCTCTGTGAACATTATAAGCGGCTCTGCCGTGTCAAGTTCCCATGCTGTGGAAAGTTCTTTCCCTGTCATCGTTGTCATAACAACTCTGGGTGTCTAAATGATAATTCCAAAGCAAGAGAGGCGTGTTATGTTGAGTGCTCGGTTTGTAGCCATCAACAAGAGGTATTTAGTCATATCATTTATTCAAAATCTCATAAATGTGGAAATAGACAAGTTACATTTAGACTACATGCGATTTCCTTTAATGCTTTCTTCCTCTTTAAGATCAACCAGGACGCCCAAACCTGTGCTAGATGTAAAACAAAGTTCTCAGCATATTTCTGCTCTATGTGTAAACACTTCACGGGCACAGACAAAAATCCATATCACTGCCTAAAATGTGGTATCTGCCGGTAGGTGAAACGATATTTATGACTAAATTCCTCGTTTTTTTGTATGTTTCATGATATTCCTGTTTTTCAAAAAGTAAGGAAGTAATTGGCCTACTTCAATGCCGAGTGTTACCGTATGAATGGAGAGAAAATTCTGGCGCTAGCCTCAGGGTGAGAGCAGCTTAATAGGAGAGAGGGACGCCCTGATCGATACGCACATGAAACTCACCACTTCCTGTGTTTTCTCATCCTTCATTGCAAAATCGTAATAAGAAAATATTGAGCAGTACTGAATGCTAGTTTTTGTTTCCTCCTAGGCATCAGGTTTCCTTTCATTAGATCGAATCAAGTTGAAATATAGGGTTTTCACTTTGCATTAGAAATTTATTTTCTTTACGAGTCACGTTAAGTTTTCATCGAGTATTTACCTGCGAAGTGAAGTTCCTGTTTTCGTTTCAGCATCTTCAAAGACCGCTCCTTCCACTGTGATGTGTGTAACGTCTGTCTGGACAAACGGCTGGAGGGAAGACATTCTTGTCGAGAAAATTCAGGACATGATGAGTGCTGCATCTGTTTGGAGGTAATGGCTTACTCTTCGTGCTAACACTGTGTTGCTGCAAAACTCCCAGAGAGGGGAATTTCTCTGCCTTGTTCGTTTCACATCGTTTCTTGTTTGTCGCGTCTATTTGTTAGATGATTGTCCGTGTTTGTGGATTTTGTCATCCTCTGTACTGTATAATTAACATTTTGTGTTCTCATATAGTTGTGAAACATTAGGTTATTTTTTGTGTTCTACCTATAAATTTAGCTTTGTAGGTAAATATTTATCCCCGATTAATGTAAAGCAACTGCACTGTTTTCATTGCGGTTAAGTCTGGATTCCAATAAGGTAAATGTCTCTTCGTATCATTTATACATTGGAACGTTTCCTTTCTGCGAGTGTAGGAGTATGGGTTTCAAAAAATCTGTCTAAAGACACCCGTGACACTGGTTGCACACTAAATCAGCTTTGCAAGAGGAAATATTGGCCAATAGCTTTTTTCCTTTTGTTGTAATTATAGCCTTGTTCTCGACAATGAAAGTGAAATTTGGTAAGTGCAATGTTTGCGTCATAAATCTAGCAATAGACTAAGAGAGCGCTGGCGCTTTTCTTTGTTAGGTTCTGAGTACAAAAGAAAGCGTTTTTATAGAACTATTCCAAAAAGAAATAATCGTAAAAGTTAAACCGATAGATAATACCTGTAAATACTTTTACTTAATGGACGTTTGGAACATTTATTTTCAGGACGCATTCAGCGGTTGTCAAATCCTGCCATGCTCACACAAGGTTCATAGAGAGTGTGCTATCGCAATGATACAGAATGGCGTGTAAGCGCTTACAAATCATAATTTTATATGAGTCAATCAACATAACGAAGAACGCGTTAGTGTTCCCCTCCATTTCACGGTATCTAGTTAAAATTCTAAATCGGATTTGTATATGGAGTTGTGGCGAGGGCTTTTTTGTAGGAGTCAGTTGCCTGACTCTCGACGTCTGGCTTCGTGAACTGGAGTGTCAAAATCAATCATTGCTTTTTGCGTCTTTTCTCCTTTGAAGGAACTTGTCTTTGTTTCAACTGAATCTCTCACTAGTTTGTGATGTTTACTTCTGATTGGCAGTTGTAATTAGCTGGGTTTTGGTCTAACGACACTCGAGAGAAAAGCTCTCTTTGCATGCAGCCTTGGAAAGGTTCTGAATCCACAGCAATGCTGAATCGATTGTGAGCTTTGCAGTCTCCTTTACTTTTACCCGTGATTTGACGGTGATCTTGACTTGAATATTCTCGCGTTTAATTCAAACAAGTTTAAGTTGCATTCACCTGAAATGTTTCCTTTAAATTTGCAGTCGCAGCTGCCCAATTTGTCGCCATCCTCTATACAGTCAGACAAATGGCAATGAGTGAATGACAACGTCCATCTCAGGCTTTTCTCTTCCCGCCTCGTTGATAATATGGAGAGGACCCTGGGAATGGAGCTGAAAGGATGATTTTTTTAATATCCTTTTGATAATTGTTAGGTGTTCAGATTTTTTAGACTTTAAGCACAAACTCTTTAACAGCTTTGGTACTTAAATTCAATGTGGGAGTTGTCTGATCGTCCGGGTACGAAGGCACTACCTACTCAGGACTTCTCAGGCCCAGACGATCAAACTACACAATCAAATCTTGCTCCGAGTTTAAATTATATATTGTATTACCTTTTTCAGTTTGATTGATCGGTACGTTTTTACCGATACTCTGGCGAAAAAAAAAAGCAAACAAACAAGGAAAAAACTGAACTAATATCATCGATTATTCTAAACGTATTACTATACAACACAGCATGTATTCTATAATGAATCGACTTATCCCAGGGGCTCTTTTCTTGCAGATTTTGGCAACTTCTCGAGTCATATTCTTAAATCTTAATCTAAGGAATAGTATAGCGGGTATTCACTCAAAACGCAGCCCGTTCTGTTTCGTTTTCCTAGATTTTCCATAATTTGAATTTCAAAGCCATTGATATCTGAAAAACAGCGTTTTCGGACCAATGATTACCGGAACTTTCAATAAACAGGCTCCTGGGCAACCAAAAAGACTAAATGTATAAAATGGAACGTAAAATTTTGCATTTACTTTTCGTATAACTTCTCGTTCATTGGTTGTTACCAGACCACACTCCGCTCGAACGGTGAGCACAACTTATTAAGAGGCTACCTCATATCTCCTTATCCCTGTTAGGCAAAACTATATCACCAGTTTCATTTGCCAATAATCTCGGGGTATATATTACTCAATATCTTACCAATGATGTACATATCACTAAAACAGCCTCTAGTTGCATGAACAGTTAGTACAGATAAGTAGAATTAAACACCTTTTAGACAAGAAAGTACTTTTATTACTTATAAATAGCTATGTTTTTAGTAAACTATTTTTATTTTCCCTCAGTGTGGGGAAACACATCTAAACGTTATCTACTCAAACTGAAATTGGTACAAAATTTTGCTTCAAGAGTTGAATCAGGTTTAGGGTAGTTCGACCATATCTCTCAGGTACAGAGATCTCTTACATGGCTATTCAATGACTTAGTTTTAAAATTCAAATGTGTAAATGGCATAGTCTTAGAATTCAAATGTGTAAATGGCTTAGCTCCAGATTATTTAGGCAAATATTTTGTTAAACGTTCAGCAGTTCACAACAAGAACACAAGGGGAGGTAACAATTTTGTGGTACCTTGAAGTAGATTGTCAATAGGACAAAGGACATTTTACTTTCGTTGTCCAGGGGAATGGAATGGGCTTGCCGACAATACTAAGAGCACCAAAGAAATACATAGTTTTAAGCATATAATTTTTAATAATATGTTTCATACGAAGTAATTTTGGATATATTTTGAGTTACTCTTGATAAATTTTGAATTTGATTGAGTTAATGTAAAAAAGTGTCCTTAATTATCAGTATTATGTAATAGTTAATTACCAGGATTATGTAATAGTTGACACTGTGACTGAAAAGCCCTGTTGAAGGGAGTCTCAATAAAGTATGTATGTATGTATGTATGTATGTATGTATGTATGTATGTATGTATGTATGTATGTATGTATGTATGTATGTATGTATGAATGAAACACTGCGTAAATACGTCGCCTACTGTGGGTTGAGTGCTGAATCAAATCATCATATATAGTACAAAATTATGAATAACGAATGATTTAGTGAATTAGCTTTATGAAGAATACAGCATGCTTTTTAGTAAGTTTCTTGTTTATTATTTTCCTTAAAAAGGCGTAATCTCAAATAAATTTGAAGTTAAAGAATTTAAAGTTCCACCGTATTCTCAAATTGAACCTTTCAGTCACATGGTCGTCGTAAAATAGAAATAGTATCGTGGGCTTGAAATTTCAACGTTTGGATCAGTATGACGATGTTTAGAGAAACTTTCAAGAAGCCGTGCTTGTAATGTAGGACTATAAACTCCTCGGAATTTATATCTCAATCATTCGAAGCTCTAAACTGTCTCTGAGGGTTAACAAATAGAAATTAGAGAGCTCATGAGTTAAATCTTTGGGTCAGGCCACGCTCAGACGCTCTATCACTGGGCCACAGAGACTGTAAGCTTAGTCAGCTCCTACTAAGCTCACATGTGACACATCCCGCAAACTGCTAGGATCGGCAGTGACAAAAGCTGTGTGAGTTAATGTTGTAAGAAAGACGGTGAGTCCTATTTTTTTTCTTCGTTCCACGCTCGTAACACTGGAGGCGGAAAAAAATATTTCTTCATTTTCCTACCGAGCTGAAGATTCATCATTTTTCTTATTCTGCACATGATGCTTTCAACATTGTTGATCTTAGCAGTATGCAGAAATGACTTAGCTCATCTTGGAGTCTCTGTGGTTCGCTTTGCAGAGCATCATGCAGGGCGCGAAGTTCTGAGCCTCGACTCTTTATGACTCAGCATTTTTTCTTTGTCCAATAGTTTTGACCGAATCAAAGAAAAAAAAAACTTTCTTCATGTGTTTATCCAAAATAAATAAACAACATAAGATTTCCACTGATCAGGAATGGATCTTCTGAGGAAGGGCAACACAAGTATCTAAGGAGTTCGGTACTCTCCACTTAAGCACAAAAAAATAAATTTATATGGTTCAGAGCCTCTTAGCCTTTAGTTATAAAAAAAATTAAGGTGGCTTTGTGCATGATCTACAGATTTTGTAAAAAGTTATCAGGAAGAACAATCTGGATATGCTAACTATTAGTCATTGATAAAAAATAAATAGTTAATAAGATAATAAAGATTCGGCGGTGGAGGATGTATATGTAATAAAAATTAGTGCTAAAATTATTGTATAAAATTAGATAGTAGTTTGATACCCATGATGCGACATATGCTAATTTAAAAAGAAACATTGTTTCATGTGATCAAGTCGTAAATTTTAAAACGTGGGGATCAACTTTGACGGACACCACAAGAGTGGCTGCGTTTTTGGGGACAGTTGGAAAGTCAAATTGATGAATCCAGTACCCCTGAGGTCACCAAGTTCTCCTATTTGAAATAATTAGTGAATTTGAATGTGCGACATCTCATCGATGGTTTTTTTTTTGGTATTCTTTTTCTGGTTGCTTTAACCGTGCAAACAAAGAAATTGCGGTGCACACTGCTGTGACCATTTCTGTAAACTTTTGATTTCGTTCTTCATTCCCTAATTATTTTTTAAAACTGCAAGGCCATGTATCCTTGAATGAAGTGAACTGTAACTGGGGAAAATGGTAACTAAAGTGAATATGAAGTCTCCGTAGAAAACACTCGAAAGCGTATGCGGCGTATTTTCCGGGGAAACTAGTCATTTTCTTTCGCTATTAGAGAAGCACACAAAAATAATATTTTTGCCGAGCGCTTTGGTAGAGAACCTGAATGCAAATAATGAAAAACCAAAAGAATCAAAGTTAAAAAAAGATAATCCGATGATTTTTTTTAACTTTGAAGAATAACTCATCTTGATAAACTGATTGTAATTCAGCGATACAAGTGGAGACCTCCAAAATCCTTATATACTCGTGTTCTGGGTTCTGAAGAGCTCGAAGCTCCATTCCTTGTTTCTACAAGTCATAACGTCAATATCCGCGGCAGCTGCGAGCAGATTCATATTATTTGCATTCAGGTTCTCCACCAAAGCGATCAGCAAAAAGAAACTCTTTGTGTATACTTCTTTGATAGCGAAAAAAATGACCAGTTTTCCCGAAGATCCACCGCATACGTTCGGTTGAGAAACCAAACTTCCCTCTAGCCACAAATATATCTTATTAGACGATTTGGTGTGTAGTATCGCTGGGTGTTTTGACGAGCCCGCAGGGCACGTAAAAATAAAAAAAAATATCACTGACCAGAGTAATTCTAAATATGCCTGCACGTGTCATTGGCTTATCGATTAATACAGAACCAATAAGCTTACTTGCGGTATCAAGAAAAAAATTTGCTGTTTATGAAATCAGAAATTAATGGATCGGGTAATGTGATGTAACAGCAAGAGGTCTGACCCCATAGAATTTGCATTGCGGATAGAAATGTTGAGTTATTTTGGTATGAGAAGAACAGGTCGCATGTTGTAAACAAAAAATTACAATACCATATAATCGATGCGTGGCAAATTTTGCGTTAGGCTTCAAATGATTCAGTGGTGATTGATTGTCGTTGGCGCTCGAATAAACTTCCACGTTTAGACAGCCAGACATTCAGACATTCATTGAAAGTGCACCGACGTCAAAAATAAATATAATGTTGCCTATTGTTGATGATAACCTTCATTTTCTTTAAATTTTTTTTAAGTCAATTGAAAACAAAAAAGCGTCTCCTTGTGGTTTTTTTTATGGCTTTAAGAGAATTTTTAAGAAAAATATATCTTTTGTCATGGATCATTGGCTGATCGATGAATTTAAAAACAATGTTTTTGTAGAACTGATGTCAATATTGGTGTAGAACAGAGAAGTCAAGTTGTCGAGTTAGACAATATACTGGATCGAAACATCGGAGACTAATCCCGAAACTGATCAAGTAAGTACTTTACAACCAACAAGGTATTAAACAGGTACCGTCAGTTAGGACATATTTTTTTAACATATGTGGCCTTTGGGGAGAGTAAAGCAGTGCGCCAGTATTTACAATGTAAATATTTCAAAACTATAAATGAATTGATTCAATCGTTCTGAGAATAATTCAGTCCCACCAGCTTCAAATCCACGGATACTCACTGATGTGCAAATTACTACTTTACTCATACATAACGTGACGATTGTCTGAATGTGGACTAAGAAAAATTTTATGAAATCTTCGGGATCGGGATTGGCTGGTATAAACCGTCGGGATTACGGAATTGTGAAAAATTTTAGTTTGGATCGCGGGATTGAAGAATCCATTGGGGACCCTCGTAAATGATTGAATCTCACGTATGACACGTACAATGCAGAAGTGAAAATCGTTCGACTCCAAATGGTGGAACTTGGCTGATGAGCGTAGTGAATGTAGCCGGAAATCTACATCCAGCCACTTTTAATTTTTCCTACTCTACTTTCTGTTTGCACAGCATTGGTTTCCTTCAATTGCAAATACATGTATCATGGAAAACGAAGCTAACGGTTTGACAGACTCCTCCGTGGCCAGACACAGTAGAGACCGTACCTTACGCTTGGAACTAATTTCTCGTAATCAAAATGGCTCACGCCATGACCAAGGCACAGGGATGGGGGCAGAGGTAAGAAACATTGAATATAGTATAGCCTTAAAAATAAAGAGAGGGGAACTGATGGTGCCTGTCTTAGACTACGTAGCCGGCCGACTAGGGGAAGGAGGGCGTTGTAAAAGCAATTCACCAAAATTGAACCTGAGATCACAGCTTTTATTTACTGCGACACAAAAACTGGAGCTATGAGGCCGAATGATCCAGAAACTTTGATCGCAGAGGCTTAGTCAAAAATTGATTCGGAAAATTACAAAATAATCTCACGAAAATCGTTATTGTTTCCCGGTTGCGACTGTCCCTTGGAGGTACTTTGCGATATCTTTACAAAAAAAATATTGTCAGTTTTTATTTAATTAAAACAAAAACATCTCATAGATTTATAAGGCATCAAAACGAGCATTCCATGCGAGTAAAATGATTCTAAATCGCCTGCTCGCAGAGTTTGCCATATAATAAACATTTTTGCAAATTATCCTATTTTGTTTCGTTTCTTTAGATTGTCGGGTCAAACAACACTGCTATCGACTCGTCTGCAACCGGTTTCCCTTCGGCCAAATTCTTCCCAACGAACACTCAAGCTTCAACTCTGTTTGCATTGTCTGCACTGAACATAAGACCTTGGAATATTGAGTCTTTAGAGTCCACGATCAACAGTCCTCTTGCATTGGAACAAGGAGTAGCCAGAGCAAAGGCACAAATGAACAGGAGAATGAGGGAAAGACAACAGCGTGAATTGGAGCGGGAAGAACTTCAAACGGACCAGGACAGAAGGGAAACAGAGATTAGAATGAGAAGAAATAGAGATATGATAGAAAGAGAGAGAAAAGAAGAAGAAGTTCTAGTGGATGGAGAGAATGGCAAGAGGCAAAAGAATAATGCAATAAGAGGAGGGATTTACTAGGTACAAGAAACCTTGTTTTATACAACATTCTTATTGCTTTACAAATTTTTTTACAAATGTAGTTAATATAAATTTTCCCGCAAGATGCTGGTCTATGTAAACACCTAAAAAATTTAATGGAAGAATTAGGTCTTCCGCTCTGTAATACCCGCAAAAACATCCGCGGGCATTCCCACTTAAAATGTGAATGACTAATTAATCGTGGCGTCAACATAAACCGAACCCAATCCCCTGCAAGAAAAACCCAGTGAGTTTTTCAATTCTTCGTCAAATTATTCGTAGCCCACTCTCCGCATTGCTTGTTTACCTAGACTTAGCAGATGTAACTCCAAGTTTGTATGTATATGGCTCAGGCACAAACACTTTTCGCCTTTTTGTTTTACTTCTTAAAAGATTCATCGTCTCTTTACCTTGATAAAGCAAACAAAGCTTACTGAATTGCTCAGTCCTTGGTATGTATAATTAATTTTAACAGCCAAATATTAATGTATCGTAGACATAGACTCTATTTTTAGAGACCGTCTCCTGAAGAGAGTGTATTTGTAAATTGTCTCGCACACAGAAAGCGCTTTCGGTTTTTCTTCCGTTTTCCCTCAAGTCATAATTAAGAGGATTTTATCTCACCACATCAGCTTCATTTTTGGTGTTAAATCTACAAAATTGTATCTGCTTTCATGTGCAATCTGTAACCGATTTACTTTTACAGTTGCAGTCGACTCCCGATGACTCGAACCTTCCCTAACTTGACATCGCGCCAACTCGAACCGAAAGTGATCATGATTACCCTTTAATGTCCGTCATACATTAACCGCAATTTTATCCTCGATGGCTCAAATCTCCTGCTGCCCCTTCAGGTAATTCTCTTTAGATTTTTACCCTCTATAATCCGAATCACGGTAAGAAACAAGGACTTCAAAACAAATTAAAACCTAGAAAGCATTCCCTAACACGTAGCCACTCTGACAAGGCAGACAAATGCCTTAGCATCGTCAACCACGACACAGCTGCTATACCAAATTTATCAGTCACACCGAGAACTCATAATTCCACTGTAGAATGACATTGCTTTTATTATCCCTTTATAAAGACTTAAGCGCTAAGGAAACTTGAGGAGTCACTTTTCTTCTCTCAGTGATTTTATTTATAGACTGTTGGCGGGTTCCCATCTTTGTGGCGCTGAAATCAAGGTTCTTTTGTTGATAACTCCTTTCAGACTTGACTTGAAATTGGATTTTGTCTCGGCGCCCAACATGATCCCCTCGGCAATTTCCAAAGCGGATGCCGGCTTGCTTCCCTCAGCATAACAAGTGATCAGTTTTTTACAGGACTTATTAATTTACGTATGACCTCGGAAAGTTAAAACCCCTGAAACGTTATTGATCTCAAACTCCCTGTTGCGAGAATCATTACTTTTTGTTGAGCCTGATTTTCTCTAGCGACGCAAGCACAAACGAAAGCATCACAACGCTTATTTCACCGTGAAAAAGGCCCGATGCAAGCATGAACACAAACGCAAGAATCAAAATGCGTCCTTTTCGTTGGGCTTGTATCTGTGCTTGTCGACGTTCGTTTTCAGTCGGTGTAATTACCTAGCGCTAGAGCTTGCGCACTAATGAAAAGCAGGCTTATGCTCCAAAAGCAGAACTGGTTTTTACCATAACTTAAGCCAGTTCTTTCTTTTGAACTGCTGACACCCCTTGATTTGCTTGACCACGGGTAACACAAATTAAAATTAGCACTTGTGAGAAAGGTCTATTTGAATCCTCTGGAGCGAGTCCATTAAGACTGAATCGTTAGAACTTCCCTGTGACTGGATCTTTTTTTCCAGTTGTGGGAAAAATAATTGAATGGTTTGGCCCCCGAAGTCGTTGCATCCAAGGGCCTTCTCGGTTTTGAAAGTATCATCATTTCTAGAACGGCAAGCCCCTTAGATTGCATCGATTGTGTCTTCATTTTGACGGGTTGAGAGGAGGTCAATCTTTGGACGTCATGGTCAATTAGCCTGATCCGGTAACATGGGCTGATAAATAAAAGAAATTGAATTTGGGGATTCCCCTTCTTTCAAGTGCAGTTTTATTTTTGTTTTTAAGATTTCGAGAATATTCGGGATTGCGTAAAGTATCGTCAAGTGTACGTTATCAACAAAAAAAAACTGGTGGTATTTCGAGCGAAAACAACAGTAAAAGAAAAGATGTAGATAAGATGGAAAAACCAGTCCGAAACACCCGACAGAAGGAAGGAAAGAGCTAATAAGAAAGTTTTTGCAGCAAATTGTTAATGGCCAGATTGAATTTGAATCTTGAATTTTATTGTTTCTAAGAACTTATAAGCGTGTTATTTCGCCTTGTTTCGCGCTAATTCTTTTTGCGAAGTCCTACGTCATTAGAATTATTTTTTGGAAATCTCTTCATTTTTGCGCTAGTTATCTTTAAGTATCGGATATTTGTTTGGTTACCTGGTGAACACAGTGGTTACTATCATAACAGTTAGAAAAGCCTTTTAAACTGTTGTACCGATCATTGTGCCATGGTAAGTGAAGAATAAATGGTAAAATGATTTTTGAACTTTTCGTTTAAACTCTGAAATTCCTTTTTTTCTTAATATTGTGTGGCCCTTTATCTGGCAAACAGCTTGTGCGAAACATCTCGAGAATCTTTGCTTACGTTGCAGTTAGCCTATATAATACCTGTTAGTTGGTCTTTGCACATTGACCGTAAGACGGGTTTTGGAATCTGCTTCCGAGAGTGAAAGTCACATGTAAACGATGGACTAATTATTCTTCCAACTCAGGAACTTCGATATTGACGAGGTCCCGTAGATCCAGCAATATGCAGTAGCAAGACCGTATTTAAATAAGGTATGTAATCTGTAGCCCTAAGAAGTCAAACGGCATTAAATTAGGTACTGATGTCTTTGAGTAGATTTTATACTTTGGGTAGGGTTATCTACTTCGATATAACATCACGATTTCCGCTTTTCCAGAGTCATATGATTTGATACGGTGATATGAAAACTTGATTTAAAAGCTGAGTTTTCCGCTGGTATCTTAAAACAAGTCGGCAGAAGTCATACGCGCTTAACAGACCCCAGTCATAACATATGAAAAAAAAATACCTCCATCTGGCTAATAGGGAGAGCGAGTTTCTCCGAAATGTAAAGCGATGCGATTATCACGACCGGTAGACAACCAGACACAGCACAGCTTAAAAAGGTTATGTTTGTGTTATTCCGGTAACCAGATTGAACCGGCTCTTATAACTTTTATGTTCTTAGCAGGGGTGTTCAATTGTGATCCTATTGTTCTTTTTGTTTTAAATACTGTTCTGTACGAAAAATTAAGTTAAGTTACCGTGTTGAGCAAAATGTATGATCTTTCAAGTTTTTATCCCAGCCTGAGTATTTATACTGAGCAGAATGAAACAGAAAAATGAATGATTCGGCGAGACCTCAGAAACCGAAACTGGAAGTCTTGGGAGATAATTGATTAAATCAAACATGATTTGCAAGTCAAAAGTACAAACATGCAAAGTACAAAAATCCAATGTACGCATTCTCGTATCATGAAAGTGAGGTATCATTTATCGTTTTCTTTGAAATTCGCAATTATGGTGAGTTATTGCAAAACTATTTTAATTACCATGAATGAAGAACTTTCAGCAACGCACTTGGAATGTAACAGAAAGATTGTTTGTCAGGGCCATTCCACGAAACGTTGCGCAAAGGCTCATTTCCTCTTTCCTTTCTGCATGAGATCAGCGGACTGCATGAAACAGATGTGTATGGTGTGAGTTTAAGGCACACTACTGTATGTGAAGTTTTCCAGGCAATAATCTTATCTCGAGGGCAATTTTGAATAGGTAAGCTCGAATTAATTTTTAAAAGATTAATAAAGCTCGCGATCCTCGAAAAATTCATGGGTCATAGCGGAAAAACCATTTTGTAAAGAGACATGTGGACTCAAATGCGTTATAAACTCGTTCAGCTTTTTGATTCCCGGCCATTCGTCAATTACCAAATAGTTAACATTTGGCTTCTCTTGTGAATAGAAACCTAAGTATTTGGCTGGATGCCCAGGGAATGTTAACTACTTACGTAGCTAGCTACAAGCTACTATTTTTAGTACATCACGCAATGAATTTCAAATTTGAGCGCGAAAGTCGTTACCTTGTCCTAATACATTACAGGTTCTGGATTCCGCGCCAGCATATCGTACGATGGCTACCTCTGCTTAGCTGATGATTTCTCTATGGTAGATATCAATGATAATTTCTAAAGCTTTGTATTTGTAAAATCTGTAGCTTATTTGCGTTGATATTTCACAAATTACATCTTCAAACACATGCTTACATGTATAGGAGTGCAACACATTTGGCGCCAATTTACCCTTGCTTTTACATTGGAATATGTGCTGTAGACTTGTTATCAAACTTTTTCTGTGCGATCTTTCTTAATTAGTGAGATGTAACTGTACTGAGCCGGAAGCTGCTGATGAGTTCTGAGAAAGCGGACAAACGAGGTAATAGACTTTTAAAAGTCTGCAACAGACACTTACAATAGTGTTTAGTAATTTTTTCTGACTTACAATTCTGCATATGTTTCCGTGATTGCTTTCGTAAAACGTGTTATGGGAAAGCTAACTTATAAGTGTTTCACAAGCGAGTGATCATTTTCAGTTTTATGTCCGCTTGTGAACGTTGTGGTGTAAAGTAATTCTGTAATTTGCACTTGTGTGGATTTAATGAATATAATCAATGCATTGGCTAAGTGAAAGAAAAATTGCGCATTTAAGCGATAAAATGCAAACATGTTACTAGAAAATGATCCAGCGCTGAAGCTGTGCTGTTTTAATCGTCAATTTACGGAGTGAAATGCGTGACATGACACTCAACTTTTAGCGTGACTTGAGTGTATTTGACAGGGGGAAACTGTGTATCACTGAAAATGAATTAAAGAAGATGCTTTGTACGATTGTCCAAAAAATAGCCCAAGAAATAGTCCATCAGTCCAAGGGTCCAATGATCCAGTCTATATTTTACCTATGCTGTGGAGGCATAGATTAAATCATAAAATGATTGATTAGCGTAATAATTGTTCACGATCCACAGCCCCTTGATCAGCCTCAGTGACTTGATTAAATATATTATATATAGTAAATCGCCTAATTGCGTCCGATCTAAGTAGGAATCAGCGAGCTTATGTTCTTTAACTTTATAGTACTCTGTGAGGGGTTCTCTTTCCTTCTCAAACAAGAGCATCTGAAAGCTTTTCGCTTGGTATCTAGTTTTTGTAGGTTATGTCCTGTCAACTAATCCAAATGTAAACAAACTCAGGAGTGTTGAGTGACATGGGGTGACGGAATGTACATAAAAGTATTAATGTTGCTCAGACATCTATATCCATTTCACTTCTACAACCAACGGGCTCTTTACCAACGTCACGTAACAACTGACTAGTAGGAGTCAAATCGTGGACGGGCTCGAACAAAGAAACTTGCCCTTGTGTTTGTTCGTCAAATACGAGTTCAGTCAACTCTAACTCTTTGGTAAAAATATATCGTTTTCCTGGCGGCTTCAACAGAAAAGTATTTCTCCTTCAGGCCTTTTTTTGTTTGTTTTTCATTTAACGGGAGAGACAACTTGACAAAAGGTCACGCGAAATGTTATTGTGAAGTCGTGGATTTGTGAAACGTCCGTTTAAGGACCTCTCAATATTTATCATGACTATCTCAATGACTATTCCCTTAATACATATAAAGAAAAAAAATAGCGGACTCTGTCAAGGATCGGTTTACTTCATGTTTTAATTTTTGTCCAACTGTTTTAAATTAAAATGAATGTTATATTATGGTGGAGCAAAGTAATCTGTAGATAAACTTTACAACCATCAATATCATCATCACCGTCATTTAGGTTAAAGGAACTTACTCCAAATGAACCAGCTGTTTTCTCTATCCTAGAAACAAAGAAAATGGATCCCCCAGACAGAATCGAATTCCTTATGTTAACGGTTAACTATCTGGAACAGGGGAACTTAGTTCAAGCGAAAGAATCATTACGAAAGAATCACCAGTATTTTCAAGACTTGTCGCCAAGTGAGTTGTCAAAACCCACTTTACAGGAGATAGAGATAGTAAACAAGGCAGAGAAAATATCGATAGAGAATGTGGCGTGGAGTCTTCGAACTGGAGTAATTTTGATGCCCCAGACGTCTGCAAAGAACAGCTTCTTTGTTCGCTTCGCCAATGTAGTTGGTGCTGTTGCTTTAATCACGATTTGTGTTGATATAGCTGAGAAAGTATTTGCGCAGTTAAAAGAGTACATTGAGAATGTTGTAGACGAAGAATCAGTTATTAGCCTTGGAGTTGCCCTTAATAACTTAGGTTGCGTGTATATTAACAAAGGAAGTTTTCAAAACGCAAAAGTTAGTCTTCAAAGAGCTCTTGCGATGTTTGAGGTAGTCAAAACAGGAAAAGAGTGTGTCACTGTCAAGGAGAATATAGCAACAATAACAAATAACTTACGACTGGTGCATCAGGCTCAGAGGAGCCATGTAGCTGACATGCAATTACAAAACGATCTCCTTTCTAACGTAAGCCGCTTCGCCATACAACCAAGAATCACTGCAGTTGTTGATTACAATTTAGCCCTAACCTCTCTGGATAACAGAAATCTTAGAAAAGCTTTGGACGAACTTGAGACTTTAAAAGCATTTTGTGAAACAAAATTACACCAAAACAAGGGACTGTTAACCTGCATTTTGTTAAAAATCCGTTTAGTTTGTTTGAAGCTTCAATCCTCTAGTGGGACCACGACATTTATTGATACTAAGATTTCGACCTTTCAAGGGCTGAAGGAACTTGTTGATATTAGTACAAACTTTTCGTTAGACTTCTTAGTCACAATTGTGGAGACGGTGGCCGACATTCACCTTTATCAAGGTAATCTTGACCTTGTCTGTAGCTATTTCTCCTATCTTGTACCGGTTGTTCGTGAAAGATGTGGTGCTGATCACACAACAGTTGCTTCCATTCTGTCAAAACAAGGACTTATTTTCCTCCACTTGGAAAACTTCGCATGTTCTAGGCAATGCTTTACCGATGCATTAGAGATTTTCACCGGAGCTTTTGGTGCTATTCACCCCGATGTTCTCAAATGCAATGCAGGTCTTTCTAGGCTAGAATGGCTCGATGGATGTGAAGAAAAATCTTTAACGCACAGTCGGACAGTTCTGGAAAATGTGGAAAGGATTTGCCAAGTCTCATTTGAGTGTCAATTGAAGCCAAAATTCATTGAATTGTTTTCACAAAGCGGAAGAACACCATCTCCTCGTGTCGATCATGAAGAACAACTAAAACTCGAAACTCTGGTTTCTGAGTTTGGTATAGAAATAACAAGGGTTCTCAACCAGCATCAACCGACTGATCTCGGACATTGTCCAGGGACACTATCAGAAAGTGATAATGCTGTGGTTTCCTTCATCTGCAAGGAATTATGTGCAAAGCTGAGCTTTAACTGGTTCAAATTTGGTCTTTGTTTGTTTAACCTTGGAGTGGATCAAAGTGTCGCCTTTCTCTTTCTCTCGTGTTCATATGCAAGATTGTTTTACGATCATTTTGATTGTTCTGAAGTCATTTTACTGAAAGTGATTTTTGTTGTGTGTCATCTCAAATCTAAGACGTGTCAAACCTTCCCGAAAGCTCAAGAGAGATTAAAAAATGAATTCGGACGGTTGAAGAACTTCATTGAGGACAAAGCGAAGAGATTTGATAAACCGGAAAGCAAAACTATATTTTTTGACGAAAATACAAACTTGATGATTGCTCTGGCAGTAATCCTTCAGTCGTTTGTAGAAATGGAAATGTTCGAGATGATAGCTGATGTGCATAGTTTATTTTCTTTCCTGTCAAACCAACAGTCTCCGCAGGTAACTCACGTAGTTCTCGTTGAAGAGCTTCGGTTTGCGTTTTTTAGTTCAAACATACAATGTCTTGGCAAACAAGTTATGCATGACCTGATCTTTTCGACGCCTCTTGAGATGAACAATCGAAAAATCTCAGACGAAAACGATGCAGATACTCCCTGCAACTCTCAAAGTATGGAGATTACAAAATCTTTACATAAAGATGACAACTTTGGAGAAAGGAAATCGAGGCAAATTTTCAAAACTCTGGCACTCAAAACTGATAATACTCAGTGGAAAGGATCTTTCAGATTTCTTGTGGAGTGTCCAATATCTCGTGGAGTTGACATTTCAGTACTAAATAAAATAAATGTGTGGAGTGTAAATGCAGTAGAAGACAGTCTGCCTCACTTGATCTCATGTAGCCATCAGAACATAGAATTGGCAACACAATATTTCCTAGAATTGGAACTCCTAGCCTCTGCGGAAAGCGCTCTTTCTTCGATTTCTGGTGATTTTTCCCTTTTGCCACTCGTGCTATTGGCAGCTAAGGATGGTTCAGAATCTGAAACGAAATCTCCGGTTCTCGTCAACCTAGAGAACACTTGTGAAGGAAGCCTAGCATTTATTTTCCAAGACAAAGTTTTTGCGAATTTTCTATTCGGAAAGCTTTTAAAGCAAATTCTAACCAATGAAGACGAGCTTGGTGAGGTTGTGAACGTGGTTATCAAAGACAGCCAACTCGTGTTGAAAATCCAAGGTCCACCCATAATGCAAATAGTAATTCAGTGCCATGAAGACACCATCAAAGTGAAAACCCACTTGATTCACCATTCTCAAAGCCTTACAAAAGTTGAGATTGTCCGAGAAGAAGTCCCACTATGCAATTGCTCTCTTATTGAGATGGTCATTGCTGACAAAATGGAAAAATGTGCTCGCAGTTTTGGCATTCATTTTGAGACAAAAAGTGATAATGCCTGGTGTACTGCCTCACATCTGACTGGAGACGCAAGGGATATTTCAATGAGAGTAAGTGTTTTGAATGTTGTATTCATCACTGTAGGCATGAAACTTGTTTTTCAACCATGATGATGAATCCTTGTTATGCAACGATTCATCTACTAAATGTAAAATCCAGCTTACCAATATAACAAAATAAAAAATATGACCAAGTCAGAGGGAGAATGTTTCTTACCGCCTTTTAAGCTAACTTCAGGGATTTATGCATTACATTGAAGAAATCTAAAATTTTGTCGTCTTTCAAATTTAAGAACGACTTCTTGTTGCCTTAAACCCCATAGAAGGATTAGAAGTTAATTTTTGGCTATTGTTATAGTTTTTGATTCGTTGTTTTCCTAGGTTCACCAGCCGCTAGAAATGCAGCTTAAAGCCGAACGCCAAGGCCGTATTTCTCCTCTCCCAACCTTGCTTTCTAGACAGTGCCTCCTGTCGGAGTCATCGACTCAAACAGATTCCTTGAGTATTCCCTCAACATGTGATCTTAGTACTCAAACAGAGCTCAGTGACTCTGATGAGTCTGGAAATCTGGTGGAGCCCACATCATCATCCAGTGAATTAAGTATATCATCATCATTACCTCAAACGTCATCGTCATCGTCATCATCATCTCCATCTTCATCATCGTCATCCTCCGGTGAAGAAGGTACAGTTGAGGTCTCCAGAAGGTCAAGGTCAGGGCCGGCAGAGAAAAGTAAATTATCAGTGAATTCCGTCCATTCGTGTGGTTTAGAACTTGAAAAACGAGAAAAAGAAGTTCCAAAACGCGAAAATTCGGAGGAAGAAACATCTAGCATGGCTTATCTCAGTGTTTCAAAGTTCAACGATATTAGCAACGGTGCAGAGGAAGGACAGATAAATCAACCACCACTCATTCCGCCATTAACCTTGAGGGTTCAAACGGAAGGCAAATTACGTGAGAGTAAAGAAAACTTTGAGAAGTTTATTCAAACAAATGATTGGCTAGGGCATTCTATGGATGATGAAGTTGATGGAGCCATAAAAAATGCTTCGTGCGGTAGTTCTGCAATCCCAAATTATCATCCTTGTTATTCCTCAACTGGATCTGCTGAACCACCTTTTCAAGGGGAAGGTGGTCTATCCGACAACCTTTCACGAGTTACTGACCAGGTGGAGCGTCATGGTGGTGCCGCTACCTCAACCAGCTGGTGCAATGATGTCACGGATGAAAACCGAAGAAATAGAGAACGTAAAGTCGATTCTAAGTCACTGAAGATTTCTCAAGAGGGCAAAAACAAGAGTAAAGAGCATCTATCAGGAAGAAGTCACAACACAACGCCTAGGAAATTTCTAGGCATAAAGGGTGGTGGACAAGATTCATTTTTCTCAAACACGAGCCTCGGTTACGAGAATTTCGAATCAGTTATTAACTGGAACGACAAGGACGCAAAGCCGGAGAGGGTTAGACCACGAGATGATATGCGAAGCACCATAGAATCAAATTTCTTTGGTATAAGGCCTTGCTTCCTTGCTCGCCACACAGATGACAGTGGTATTACCTCTCCTATCGATGACATGGGGAATACAGCGGAAAACGCTGATGGAGGGTCTTCCAACATCTTCTCAAGGCATCAAGGGTCATCTTGTTTCACTACTGAGCAAGGATATCAAGTTACTTACTCCTTTCAAGCACCATCGTTTCATTCTGAAAGTTCCAAAGTATCTGCCAACGCACAAGGTCCAAATCCTCATAGCTCCTTCGATCCTAACCCTGCAGTTTGGGGTCAACCGGTGCCTGCTCGTCCTATACTTTCTCTTCCCTGCAACGGATCGGAGCATCTCCAAACCCTTTCCTGCGATGACCAGCGAATTTTAGTGACACCTCCGCATGCTTTGATCAATGATGACTCGCCGTTAGCGCTAACACCCCTTTTACCACAACAGAGAAAAGTCAAGGATGAACGTACTGTTCTTGAAGTACAAGGAGAGAGAAACTCTGATTTTAAAAAGATGAATGGAAATCCTGCATATTTACCTAATACCACTTCAATCGCACAAGGCCTGATCTCCCCTGAAATGGAAGTCTCTGCTTTACCACAAGCAGCCATGAACAGAAATCTAGCATGGGAAACAAGAACACCTGTAGATCAGGACACTGCTTACCAGGGGCCACTGGGTGTCTTGAACGAAACTTCGTCTCTCTCAAATGATGATTCCTTAGCTGACCTAGAGCGACGAGTAACCGAAGCCTGTTCCCTTGTCGAAAAAACCTTGAAAATAAGGGAAGTAAAAGAAAAGGCAATGAAGGAAAAAGAACGAAGAAGAAAAGAAGTGCGGGCCAGGAAAGAACAACAAGCACGTGAAAGAAGAGAAAGGGAGGCAAGTGAAACAAGACAAACGGAACGCAAGAATGACAGAGAAGAAGTCAGCAACCCCATGAGTGGTGGAGGAGGAACACCTACGCAAACCTCCGCTGGTGCCGAGGGTCGACAATGGCTCTGTGAACATTATAGGCGGCTCTGTCGTGTCAAGTTCCCATGCTGCGGAAAGTTCTTTCCTTGTCATCGTTGTCATAACAATTCTGGATGTCCAAATGATAATTCCAAAGCAAGAGAGGCGTGTTATGTTGAGTGCTCGGTTTGTAGCCATCAACAAGAGGTATTTAGACATATCATTTATTAGAAATTACATTAATGTGGAAATGGAGCAGTTATATTCAGACTATATGTCATTTGCTTTTAATGCTTTGTTGTTTTTTAAGATCAACCAGGACGCCCAAACTTGTGCCAGATGTAAAACAAAGTTCTCAGCATATTTCTGCTCTATGTGTAAACACTTCACGGGCACAGACAAAAATCCATACCACTGCACAAAATGTGGTATCTGCCGGTAGGTGAAACGATATTCATGGCGAAATTGCTCGATTTTCGTTTGTTGGATGATACTCTTGTTTTCCAAAAAAATAAGGGAGTAATTGGCCTGCTTCGATATCAAGTGTTACCGTATGAATAGAAAGAAAATTCTGGCGCTAGCCTTGGGGCGAGAGCAACGCTTATAATAAGAGAGAGACAAGCCCTGATCGATACGCACATGAAACTTACCACTGCCAGTGTTTTCTCCTCCGTCTTTGCGAAATCGTTTTCAAAAGATATATCAAATATCAATTTTTGCTTCCTCATAGGCATCGGGATTCCATTCTGTAGATCGAATCGAGTAGAAATATAGGGTTTTCACTTTGCATAAGGAACTTAATTTTCTTTACGAGTCATGTTAAGTTTTGCTCTAGTATTTACCTGCGAAGTGATGTTCCTGTTTTCATTTCAGCATCTTTAAAGACCGCTCCTTCCACTGCGATGTGTGTAACGTCTGTCTGGACAAACGGCTAGAAGGAAGACATTCTTGTCGAGAAAATTCAGGACATGATGAGTGCTGCATCTGTTTGGAAGTAATGACTTACTTTTCGCTTTAACACGGTGTTGCTGAAAAACTTCCAGAGAAGGGGATTTCTCTGTCTTGTTCGTTACAGATCGTTTCTTTTTTGTCGCGTCTACCTGTTAAATGATTGTCAGTGTTTTTGGATTTCGCTATCAGTTGTACTGTATTATTAATACTTTGTGTTCTGATATCGTTGTGAAACATTACGTTATTTGTTTTGTTCTATCTATAAATTTAGCTCTGCAGGTCAATGTTTTATGCTCGATTAATATAAAGCAACTGCACAGTTTTCACTCCTGTTAAGTCTAGATTCCATTAGATAATGTCTCTTTGTATCATTTATACATTGGAACGTTTTCCTTTCTGCTATTGTAAGAGCATAGACTTAAAAAAAACTGTCCAGAGACACCCGTGACACTGGTTGCACACAAAATCGACTCTGCAAGAGGAAATATTGGCCAACAGCTTTTCCCTTTTGTTGTAATTATAGCCTTGTCATTGACAATGAAGGTGAAATCTAGCAACATACTAAGAGAGCAGGACTTTTCTTAGCTAGGTTCTGAGTACAAAAGAAAGCGTTTAATAGAATTATTCGAAAAAGAAATGATTGTAAAAGTTAAACTGATAGATAATACCTGTTAATACTTTTACTTAATGGAAGTTTGCAACATTTCTTTTCAGGACGCATTCAGCGGTTGTCAAATTCTGCCATGCTCACACAAGGTTCATAGAGAGTGTGCCATTGCAATGATACAGAATGGCGTGTAAGTATGCTCACAAAGTCACGATTTTTTATGAATTAACTAACATAACGAAGAACGCGTTAGTGCTCCCCTCCATTTGACGGTATCTAGTTAAAAATCTGAATCGGATTTGTATGTGGAGTTGTGGTGGAGGCTGTAGGGGGAAGTTGCCTGACTCTGTCCATCTCTCGAGTTCTGGCTGCTTGAACTGGAGTGTCAAAATCAATCATTGCTTTTTGCGTCTTTTTTCCTTTGAAGGAAATTGTCTTTGTTTCAATTGAATCTCTAATTGGTTTGTGATGTTAACTTCTGACTGGCTGTCGTAATTAGCTGGGTTTTGGTCTAACCGTGACACTCGAGAGAAAATTTCTCTTTGCATGCAGCCTTGGAACAGTTCTGATTCCACAGCAATGCTGGGTCGATTGTGAGCTTTGCAGTCTCTTTTGGTTTTACCCGTGATTTTACAGTGATCTTGATTTGAATGTTCTCGCGTTGAATTAAAACAAGTTTAAGTTGCATTAACCTGAAATATTCCCTTTACATTTGCAGTCGCAGCTGCCCAATTTGTCGCCATCCTCTATACAGTCAGACAAATGGCAATGAGTGAATGACAACGTCCATCCCAGGCACTTCTATTCTCGCCTTGTTGATAAAATGGAGAGGACCCTGGGAATGGAGCTGAAAGGACAATCTTTTTAAATTTTGATAATTTTCAGGTGTTCAGATTTTGTAGACTTTTAACATAAATTGTATAACAGCGTTATTGCTTAAATTCAATGGAGTTCTCTAATCGTCCGGTTAAGAAGGGGCTACCAATTCAGGGCTTGTCACGCTCAGGTGATCACAATACACAATCAAATCTTGCTCCGAGTTTAAATTATTTACTTTCTAATCTTTTTTGGTTTGATTTATCGGTACGTTTTTAAATTAGTTTGACATTTCAAATTCGAACAAATGTAATAAGCTTAGGTGCGTTAGGTGCAGGTGATATGTGAGTCTCCATTATCAAACTATCAAAACATTATCGCTTGTTGTCAAATATCGACTTTTTTATACTAACAACCCTAAATTTGGAGAGGCAAAAATAAGCAACTCGTCGATGATGATCTTAGACTTTGCGTAAAGAACGCCTGATATAAGATTTCCTCAGGCATATGTATCCAGGACATTGAGTTTCTTTGGTAATGAACGGTAGACTTGCAAAAAACAAACAAACAAACAAACAAACAACGACAGGAGCTAATATCATCGATTATTCTAAACGTATTACAATACAATACTACATGTATTCTAGAATGATTCGATTTGTCCCAAGGGCTTGTTTCACGCAAATTTTGGCGCTTTAAGGGTCATATTTTAATCTAAAGAATAGTATAGCGGGTATTTGCTCAAAACCCAGCCCATTCTGTTTTGTTTTCTTACATTTTCTATTTTGTGAATTTCAAAGCCCTTCGTATCGGAAAAACAGCATTTTCGGAGCTTTCAATAAACGGGCTCCTGGGCAACGAAAAAGACTTAATTTGTAAAATGGAACGTAAAATTTTGCATTTAGTTTTCATATAACTTCGCGTTCAATGGTTGTTACCAGACCACACCTCGCTTGAACAGTGAGCACAACTTATTAAGAGGCTACCTCATATCTCCTCATCCTTGGTAGGCAAAACTATCTCGCCAGTTTCGTTTGCTGGGGATCACGGGGTATCTGTTAATCAATATCTTACCTATGATGTACATATCACTAAAACAGCCTCTAGTCGCATGACTAGTTATCACAGATAAGTAGAATTAAACGCCTCTTATACAGGAAAATACTTTATTACTTATGAATAGCTTTGTTTTTAAAATTATGAATGATTTCGAGAATAAACTGAATGCTGTTAGTTAGTTTCTTGTTCATTATTTTGTTTAAAAGCTGTAATCTCAAATACATTTACGAGTGCGAGATGGAAATAGTATTGTGAACTTCAAATTTCAAGTTTTGAATCAGTATAACGACGTTTAGAGGAACAGTCTAGAAGTCATGCTTGTAATGTGTGGACTATGATGTGCGACCTCTGAATTTATGTCTCAATCATTCGAAGCTCTAAACTGTCTCTGAGAGTTAAGAAATAGAAATTTGAGAGCTCATGAGTTAAATCTTCGAGTCAGGCCAAGCTTAGACGCTCTATCATTAAGCTTACTGTAAGCGTAGTCAAGCGCTTATTAAGCTCGTAAATGACACAATCCCGCGAACTGCAAGGATCAGCAGTGTCGAAAGCTTCGTGCGAGTTAATGGTGTAAGAAAGATGTTGAGTCCAATTTTTTCTTTTCGTTCCACGCTCGAGATACTGAAAGCGGAAAACATCTTTATTCATTTTACTACCGAGCTGACGATTCATCATTTTCTTATTCTACACATGAAGCTTTCGACATTTTCGATCCTAGCGGTATGCAATAGCGACTTAGCTCACCTTGGAGTCTCTGTGGTTCAGTTGCAGAGCATCAGGGCGCAAGGGTCTGAGGTTTGACTCTTCATGACTCAGCATTTTTTCTTTGTCCCTTGCTTGTGACTGGATCGAAAAAAAAAACCTTTCTTACGTGTCTATCCAAAATAAATGAGCAATAGGAAATTACAGTCATTTTTTTTCTAAGATTTACAGGGTATAGAATACTGCAACAACTCATTGGTTGATGCATATCTTTATTTTGTGATATCAATATAAATTTTTTTTGGACTCTTTTTCTGGTTGCTTGAGCCGTGCAAACAAGGAAATTGCGGTGCACACTGAAGTGTTGAAAACTTAAGGTGGAAGATAGACAAGTTTAATGCAGTTAAGAAATACATTTTCAATACCACGTGATCGGTGTGTGGCAAGTTTCACGTCGGCCTTGTCGACTTCCATCATTTCGCTCACTCTTCTCTGGTGATTTGATAGTCACGCATTTCGCGCTCGAATTAACTATCCACGCACCTTCCTCTTGTATCAGCGCCCACGCACCCAAGCAGCCCCGCCGGTAGAAAAAGAAAACAACGGAAAAAGAAAACACATCCATACTAAAGATATCTAGCTTGTTGGTTAATTTTGGGGTGAAAATCATGCGATTTTGGATTTTTATTTTTTTTGGTGAGTGGCCTGTTATAAAGCCCGTTTCGCTATCATCTGTGATGTGTAAGTAAATAAATGAGTAAGTAAGAAAGCAAACGAGTAAGTAAGTTAGTTAACGTAAAAAGAAAGTGCGAGAATTTTCAGAGGTTTTTGAAGCAATTTAACGAGTGAGACCAAAAACTCCTCGGGGATTATTATTAGGGCGTCTGTCTCGCTAAATTCGAGTTCTTCGTCGGTGGAGAAAAGCAGAGGGCTAAAAGCGACGTTAGGACGAGAAATAGAAGAATTACTTCGGTAACCATTTCTGAAAACTTGCGATTTCGTTCTTCATTCCCTATTGTTTTTTAAAACCTTAAGGCTTTAAGGTTTCACGTATCTATCCAAAATAAATAAGCAATAAGAAATTATCACACTTTTTTTCAGACTTAGAGAGAATAGAATACTACAACGATTCATTGGTTGATGTATTTCTTTATTTTCTGATATCAACATAATTTTTTTTACTCTTGTCCTGGTTGCTTGAGCCGTGAAAACAAAAAAATTGCAGTGCTCAATGAAGTGTTGAAAACTTAAGGTGAGGGATAAACAAGTTTAATGCAATTCAGAATATATTATCAATACAATGTGATCGGTGTTTGGCACCGGTTCGGCCTGGTTGACTTCAGTTCGCTCACTTTTCTCTGGTGATTTGATTGTCACGCATTCGCGCTCGAATTAACTTTCCACACACCTTCCTCTTGTATCAGCGTCCACGCAGCCAAGCAGCCCCGCAAGTAGAAAAAGAAACAACAGAAAAAAATACATCTGTATTGGAAATATCAAACTTGTTGGTTAGTGTTGGGGTGAAAATCATACGGTTTTGGATTTTTAGTATTTGTGGTAGCTGGCCTCTTATGAAGCCCGTAACCATCCCGCTATCACCAAGCAAACAAATGAGTAGGCAAGCAAACAAATAGACAAGTAAGTAAGTTAAAAAGTAAGTAAAAAGAAAGCGCGCGACTTTTCACATGCTTTTGAAGCAATTTAACGAGTGAGACCGCAAATTCACTGGGAATTACTATTACCGCGTCTGTCTCGCTAAATTTGAATTGCGTCGGTCGAGAAAAGCGGAGGGATGTCAATGAAATATCCTTAGCTTACCTATCTAGCCTTCCTATTGAAATTTCGTTTCTTTATCTGGCTGATGTAGGTACCAGCAGCGCAGGCTACGAATAATTTGGCGAAGAATTAAGAAACCGACACAGTTTTTCCTGTAGGGGTTTGGGCTCGGTTCATTCATATTAAAGCGGGGAAGCCCCACGGATGTTTTTGCGAATATATTGTGGATTCGTCAATAAGCACTTAGCCACGTACTTAGCCACCTATGAACTCTTTGATCATGAGTCGGGGGACTGGGAGAGAAAAAAGGAGAAAACAGAGGAAAGAAAGATAGAAAGAAAAGAAGCGTTTCTCTTCCAAGTCCATTCAACTAAGACTTCTTTCACCTACTTTAAGGCCAACTGCACGTGCTGAGCGGAGAGCCTGGTACAGAAGGGGCAGTTTAATATTCTTGATTCAAATCTATTCCCTTTGTCCTTAGCGAGAAATACATGCTAATCAAATGTTTCACTTTGAGTAACATAATGTGATCTGTAGCTATGGGTGATCGTTATGAACGTTTAGTGATCTATATCTTGCATGGGTCACGTACTTGTAGCATTACTATGTTAAAAACTTCTTCATGCTAATAAATATTTTGGTTCTGTTATCAAATCGATATCGACATGGAAGTCTGAGGTCCGGCTGACATCATGTTTCAACATTGTTGTTTAAATCAGTCATTTTTGCGTTTTAGTGAAAAGAGATCGTCCATTTGTTCAATGTCTTTCCACAAACAAATGACTGTTTATAGCCTATCAAAAAATTTAACTTACACATAGCCATGTAAATATCTCTTTCGTCATCAAAAATTTTTCAATAGACTTGGCAGAGGTAACTCCAATTTTGAATGTGTATGGCTCAGGCCCGGGCAGTTTTTGTCTTTGTTTTTTTGTTCTCAAAAGATTCACGGTCTCTCCTCTCCATCTTGATAAAGCAAACAGGTCTTACAGAACACGCGTCACGCGAAATCATAGCTGGAAAAAGGAGGCACGCATGTGCGTATATACTTCTCTTTACGAAGGTCAAATAAAACATATATAACTACAGTATAAGCTTCTTTAATAAGACTAAATTGCTCAGTCCTTGGATATGCATAGTTAATTTTAACAGCCAAATATATCATAAACATAGATTCCATTTTTAGAGAGCGTCTCCAGGAGAGAGTGTATTTGTAAATTGTCTCAGATAAAGAAAGCGTTTTCTGTTTTCCTTCCGCTCCCTCAAGTCCTAATCAAGAAAATTTTATCTCACCATATCAATTTCATTTCTGGTGTTAAATCTACAAAATCGTATCTGCTTTCATGTCCAATCTGTAGCCGATTTACTGTTACAATTGCAGTCGATCCCCGATGACTCGAAGTCCTAATAGCGAGAAATTTACATTTCCTATTTGTGCGTAAATAACTGTCCAAGAAAAGTAGATCTCACAGTTTTGTAATACGAACAGAAAGGAATAAAAAAGATGTAGATATCAGACGGTTGTTTTGATAAAAAGCAATGATTTGACTTTAAAGCCACCCTGAGTTGACTTAGCTTTAGTTTGTTATATTCTTGGGTCAGGAAAAGGTATTTTAAGTCACGATGCAGTTGTTGTCACTGGGATTTGTTGCAGAGATGATATCAGCACTTAAGAGTATATAGCTGGCGTCTGGGGAATCCTCGATGGTGTTTTGAAATTGTTACGTTTCAATTGGCTAACGATCGAGCGCTGGCGCAAGGACCTTGTACGTTTCAGCCTCTGATATCACGTTAGGCTTTTAAAGTACTGAAATTGAGACTTGAAGTCATTGTCTTGCTCTCCAGTCATAGTTTTCAGCTACTTGAATGTAGCGATTTCTTGAGAAAGCTGAAAAATTTGCATTAAGGCTTTCAAACCTGATAAGCGAGCATAACTGCATACATACGGGCGGAAAATCTAGTAAATTTTTGCATTACTCTTGTCTTCGCTTATATACAATATAATCTAATTTATGCAGCACGAAATTTAACAGTTTAGTTGCTGCGTAGGAGGGAGTTGTTTCTGTGGCGGCAGGAAGACACGAGTTCATAACGTTTGTTTAGTGTTGATAGTTTGAGTCGGCAGATGATTAGGAATTTTTCCTTGAGGCAGAGATTACATATTTTGCTTGAGCTGTTGTACGGCGAGTGTGATGAGAGAATGTGCCAGGAAATAAAGTGTTCGATATTGTTGTCTTTGAGGGTTCAGATGTGCTTGCTGAGTTCGATGGAGTTTCTGTGTTTAGCGTGGCGGAATAGGAATAATTAAACCCCACGTTCAGCCCCAGAGATATCTGAACAGATGTCTTCAAAGCAGATTTTTGTTGTGAGAAACTTACGACGATTTGACATACTACGTCTACGCTTTCAAACTTCAATCCTTTTATTAACGTGTGGAAATCGTTCGACTTCAAATGGTGGAATTTGATTCATGAGTGCACTGAATGTAGCCGGAAAACTATATCCAGTCTTAAAGTAAATGGTTTGAACCCAGGAGTATCAGTATCACGGCTAAATACATCATATCACGGCTAAACAGACCAATCACGTTCAACAGACCAGACTTTATAACATCATCGACTGACAACTACTCTTCACTTAACTCTGAAGATGACTATCGCACAGGTAGTCGAAACGTCAGTCACCAACAACAGTTCTTTTCAGAACTACACTCCCCCGGACGATCACACTACACGAACTATATCCAGTCTCTTTAAATTTTTCCTACTCTACTGTTTGTACAGCATTTGTTTCCTTAAATTGCAAATACGTGTATTATGGAGAACGAAGATAACAGTTTTACAGACTCCTTCGTGGCCAGACACACTACAGACCTTACCTTACGCTTGGAACTGCTTTTTCTTAATCAAAATGGCTCACGCCATGACCAAGACACAGGGATGGGGGCAGAGGTAAGAAAGATTGAATACAGCATAGCCATAAAAATAGAGAGGGGGACTGATATTGCTTGTCTGGGACTACGCAGCCGGCTCACTGAGGCAGGCTGGGCGTTGTAAAAGCAATTCACCAAAATTGAAGCTGAGATCACAGCTTTCATTTACTACGAGATAAAAGCAGGAAAAGAAGTATGAGATCAAATGATCCACAAAAGTTTATGGCACAAGTTTAGTCAAAAATTGATTCCCTGTATAACAAAAAGATTCTTTAGAGAATTGACATCAAAATTTGGCATCAAAACGAGCATTCTGAGCGAGTAAAATAAGTCTATATCGCTCACTCGAAGAGCTAACCATATAACAAGCATCTTTGCTTATTATCCTATTTTGTTTCATTTCTCCAGATTGCCGGGTCAAACAACGTTGCTATCGACTCATCTGCAGCCGGTTCTCCTTTGGGGACCATAAGACCTTGGAATGTCGAGTCTTTAGATTCCACGAACAACAGTCGTCTTGCATTGGTGCAATGAGTAGCGAGAGCAACAGTCCAAATTGACAGGGGAATACAGGAAAGAAAACAGCGTGAATTGGAGCGGGAACAACTCCAAAGGGACCAGGATAGAAGGGAAACAGAGATTAGAATGAGAGGAAATGGAGAAATGATAGAAAGAGAGAGAAGGGAAATAAGAAGATCTAGTGGATGGAGAGAATGGTAAGAGGCAGTTCCTGGACCTTGGTGCTCATGCCGCCTTGATGACGTGACTATATCATTAACATGCTTTTGTTTTATCTCTTTCCTTCTATTTTGACCATAAAGTCATCTTTCCTCGCACCTGCTCGAGAAAAGTTGCGGCAATCTCTTTCATATCTGAATGAAGTGGCTCAAGCGACCACGGTATTTAGAAAAAGAAAAAATTACGAACTGAAAAATGACAAAGAAAGAACCCGTGAATGAGAGGGAATTGAACGAAACAAACCTTCTACTGATCCCATTTTTTAAACTCCAGTTACTGCAGTTCCGCCCGTTGCCTATCACCCCTACTTTCCATACTAACCCCTTTTGAAATTTCTTAGTTTTACCATTTTCCCCCCTTATTTCAGTTTGTAAGAGACACCGCATGAAGAAGATGTGACAGGGAGAGATACTCTTAAGTCTTTTTCCCTGCTCAGCTCACTCGTTAGTAATAGCGCTCGCTATTCAGTAAGGTTGGTGCAACAGTTGATGCCGGTTGCTGCTTAAACCTAGTTTTTAGGATGTCATTTCCGAAATTTTCAAGGTGTTTCAGTTTGATTTTGCGATTCTGGAAAGGAAAGAAGTAGTCTGTTGGCACTGGTAAGGTCGAGTAGCAATGATATGGTTAGATTTTAATAAAGGAACTCTGGTAGCCGTGAATTTTACTGAAGAAGTCATTTTTTTCTTCTTGCACTAACAGAGAAAGAAATAGTGTTGTTACAAATGCAGTTGAAAATTTGGATCAACGCTCTGGCCAGTCTGGTGGCTTAGCGACGAACAGAAGCTATGGCAGCACTTTGCTTGAATTGGAACAAAGCGTGGAAGGGGCGTGCGCCTTAGTGGAAAGATTGTCGAGGGAGAGAGGAAGTGCAGATTTTGATCGGGAAATTAAAAGAAAAGATCATGAAATACGAACAGAAAGAGCACGGAAGAAGAGAGGAAGAGAGGCAAGACAGCTCCCGGATGTGGCCTCGGCAGTCATTTGCTGCACGCTCTGAGCAATGTGTGGAGGTAAGTTTTTCAGGATCAGTCGTCGCCAACAGAGGATAATGGCGGAATTCTAGGAAATTGACTGCTAATGAAGGTTGGGAGGATCGTTAGAAAATCAGAAAGACTTGGGGGTGGAGGGGAATCAAGAACATTTTATTTCTACACATCCAAAATCTCCTGCCCTTCCCCTTCCATCACCTTGGCGATTTGTAATGACAGGTCCCTAAGCACCACGATGGACGTTAGGGATAATCTTCTGCCCAAAAATTAATCCACACCTTTGATAGCCACCATGTAATATTTTCCGTACGTGAGTGGCTAGGAGCGTTCCATGTGTAAAAGATATGCCATTTAATGCTAGAGTTTACAGAGCTATCATTCGCTTATCAAAAATGTATCGATGCTAACAGGTCTGTTTTTCACGTTTTAGAATCTAAGAGGCGAGGGATCTGGCAGACAGACAGAGGTAAGTACAAGCAGACTGAATTCTGTAATATGCGCGCTCTTTTGTTTCCTTTGAATTAATAAGTCCTCTAAGTCTGGCTCAGGCTAGACTTTAATTATTTGTCCATTAATCAGACTGTTCGGAAATGAAGGATTTCTTCTACGTGATAAGGCTAATTACATCTCTTTTTTCGTTTAGACTTGTAATGGATCACCCTCTGAATCACAACATTCACGAAGAGGATCGATGTTTGAATAAACGGCATCAATAAAAACATGAAATGTGCGCTCTTTTGTAATCACTTTTTTCACTAATCTGTTAGGAAATAAAGAAGATTTTTATACGCGACAAGGCTAACTATATCTCCTTCTTTGTTCGGAATTGTAATGGATCACCCTCTGAATCACGACATCTCCAAATGTGATGTTTGTCTGAACAAACGGCTTCAAGGAAAACCCAAATACATTCCACAGTCAGGACAAGATGAATGTTGCATCTGTATGGAGGTAATGACTGAGATCAAAGGTCCTGATTTTTTCACAACTACTGAAAAGCATGATTGATAAACACATATAACAGTCACTTTATTGGCGTCTTGGAGGCTAAATGACTAATCACTGAATAAAGCAAAATAACCTCGTAAAACGTTGTGAGTATGATTTAAATATAGTCGTAGCGATCGAATCAAATGGTAGGGCCATAAAATTATTACTAACACACTTTGAGTACTTCAAGCACAGGTGGGTCGATTAAACAGTTCCTTCTGAGTAACGGGCCATCATACCATCGTATTTCTTTTCTTAGAGGAACTAGTTTTCAAATGATACAATTTAAATGTCAATAGCCATTGATAAACTCAAATTTTCCTTTTCATCGCTTTTGGAGATCATCCAATCGATCAGTCAATCAAAGAACTAATCGTTCTGTCGCCTCTGATGATGACATCCACTTTGTTTGTCTGTGAGCCAATTGCTGTTACGAGCAACCGTCTTTTTTTCAGAACTCCATCAACGTAATGATCACGTTTGAGTACTTTGAATGATAACTAAATCGCTCTCCTTCTTAACTTCAGGACGCGCTGAGTGGTTATCAGATCTTGCCATGCTCACACAGTGTTCACAAAGAGTGTGCTAGTGCAATGATACAGAATGGCGAAGGGCATATAAGTACACCCAAAAAGTCCTCACGTTTATAGTAATATAGGTGTTGCTATCCAGAATAAGATGATTGTCAATTGCACTTTTTGATGTCTAACCACTTTATTAGATTTCGTGTCCAAAATCGCCTCAATTACACAGAAGCTACTTGTGAGTCATAGGTTGGTCTAAATTTCTCCACGCCTGCCTCGGTATCTCCTTAAAATTTATTTAGGATTTAGCTTATTCTACTCATCTTTATTTCAGCCGCAGCTGCCCCATTTCCCGTCATCAACACTTTGGTCTGACGTAATGCATTAAGCAGACAGAATGGATACTTTTTTGAAATGACAATCGATCATCATTTTTGGTTTCAAAACCAGAACGTTTTGAAACTGTTTAAAAGCTTAATTAGAGTGTCTCAGTGGGGTTAACCATTTGTCGCAAAAAGGGCCAAAACATTTAGCTATCAGGTGTAAACATTTTGAAATTGTCATAATCTTGGCCTGTTTAGTGTCCTTTCTGCTAATGCAGTAACGAAGTTACACAATCTATTCTGGTATCGATAACAAAGACATTTGGCTCCAGTCTGTCTAAGTTATGTTCTGCGAACCGGAAGTGTCTGCTTTTCGCACGTGGAATGAGCTGACAGACGGCTGACTATTCTCAGGACCTTCAGTTTCTTCACTCAGTGTATGTGTAATGGCTGAAGGGCATAATTGCTCTATATCAAGTTAGTAAAGAGAAGCAAATGGAAAGATTTAGGGTGACAGTTAAAGTCGGACAACACCGCTCAACAGTTATAAGAAATCTTATCGATTTTCTTGGTCTCAATGACCAAGCCAAGAAGTTCGGAATAGGGTCATTTGTATACATAATCGTATGGGCCCTCGGGAAATTAAGGATTGATGTCACTTGTATTTTCAAAGTTTTCCCAAAATTGCCCGAGTCGCGAAATTTTGGCAAAAATACAAGTGAAATTAATTGAAAATACACATGAAATTAATCCTTAATTGCCCGAGGGCACTTTACTTGTTTATCACACGAAGGGCAAAATTTTTTAGAGGGAACTGCATTCGCACATGATGTCCGCGCGATGAAGTCCATTTATGCCGCCGCAAACGTCAAAACAAACATAGCTGACCTATAGATTCAATGAAAGGGTAAACGACGGCTAAATGGTCACTTCTTCGGAATACTGTCTGAATTCTTCAGGTAACACATTGAAACAGATACAAGGTGCTTCGAATGCTTCTTTGTGCCTTTTTTCGCCCGAAAAACTGTCCTAAATGAAGCTTCATGAGTCATCCACCGTAAAGGCTTCGATTTTGATCAAGTGACCTTATACGTCGCAAGTGGGTACATTCATTCACTTGGATGTTCATTTGTACTCAACTCATTGACCAGCTCCCAGTTGGCTTGTTAGCTCAATTGGTAGAGCGCTGCACCGGTATCGCAGAGGTCATGGGTTCAAGTCCCGTACGGGCCTGAATTTTTTTCAGGTCCTATTTACAACTACTCGTTTCAGTAGTGTTCTTAGCTGCGAGGATCTTATAATTTCATCTCTCCACCGCAGTGCAAATATGTGAATTTTCATATATCTAAAAATCTTCATTCACTTGGATGTTGATTTGTACCCAACTCATTGACCAGCTCCCAGTTGGCTTGTTAGCTCAATTGGTAGAGCGCTGCACCGGTATCGCAGAGGTCATGGGTTCAAATCCCGTACGGGCCTGAATTTTTTTTTCAGGTCCTATTTACAACTACTCGTTTCAGTAGTGTTCTTAGCTGCGATGATCTTATAATTTCATCTCTCCACCGCAGTGCAAATATGTGAATTTTCATATATCTAAAAATCTTCATGGCGGATAGTAGTTCGAGTTCGAGAGAAAGCAGTTCCATTTCGTAGTCTTATAATTTGGATTTTGATGGAAGGTGAACATAACGATAGGGTTTATGAAGCCGTTGGTGAAATCAGGCCCTCGCTATTTGAACCGTCAGGACGAACCTAAAATAGAGCACAAGAGTCAGAAGAGGATCATGAGCCTGTGCGCCGCGGCCACCCCAATCAAGAAAGCGAGAATGGTGAGTGAATTTACGCTTGCAGGACCGATCAAGTAAAGAAAACCAAATATGCAGACTCCTGAATGCCATGGAAGCGAATTGTTTTTATGTTACACGCACGCACCTTCTGAGGCTAAGGTTTCACTGACTGAAAATATAAACATACACACTTGTGGACTTGAATTGGATGGATTATACACGTTTCCACGCGACTGAATCGGTTTTAAGTTTTCCTGCGTTGAATTTGGCGAACGATTAAAGATTTCTCGGCTTTTACTTTAAAACACGATGCAGCAAAAAATAGCATTCGCACATATAGTATTGAACATCTTAATATTAACTTATTGTTTACTTGTGGTCTTTGCACCTTGTTTAGAGCCTAAAGTTTCTGTTATCTCTCACGTTTATGACAGTTACAGGGCTGGTAACTGTTCCTTTTGGTGAAACCAATCATACAAATTGAGCTCTCTATTTCTTCCACTCTACACAGTGAAAGAAATTGCTACTTTACTGATTTTTTTATTACAAGGTGTCGGTGTGGAAACTGCCAATCAATGTGGAGGGAGAAAGAAAACATATTTTGCAGGGAAGTAGAGGTGGTCAAAAATAAAAATTTGGAGGATGTTATACTGGAACAGTAGCAAGCAGAAGCCAGATGTATTGTCCAGCATCCATGGTTTGAGGAAACTGATGAAGGCTGACTCCGTCTACATTTTTTTGTCACAATATATAACTACAGAGCGCTTCTCTGGTTTTCGTTTACTTTGTTTTACATCCAGTTGTTTTCCGTACTTATTGTAAATTCAACGCGGCTAAGAGTGGTACAGTTTTGGATAACTCGAGCATGAACACAAGTCCAGGTCGTAATTTGAGAAACATTACTTTCTTGTTATTTCCGTAGCACGAGTTTGTCGCTGACTCGCGCGGTTCGTTTTTTTACCAAAGCACTGCGTTTTAAACAGTGGAAGCTAGGCAGTCCCGTGATATGTGCTTTAATGGTTTCCTCTCTCAGGCTGTCGGCTTGCTTTATTTATGATAAACGAGTGTGAGTAATTTACTGTTCACTCAGCTGACGGTGATACATTTTTGAAACGAATAACGTTTCAGACAAGATGGGTTTCATTCCGGTCGCAAATGAGAAACAATGCGTGAGTGTGGCGCTCATAACAAGGCGTTTCTTGCAACATCCGTTTAGAACATGTTACTGTTATTATACACTTCCATTGGAAGTTAATTTAACTAAGGTACACTAATGTGCTGCTCAATGTTAGTTGTAGTAATTTCTCAGCTAGAGACGAAACGTGTCGAAAGAAATAAGCAAAAAGGTACAACAGCAAGAAGTCTTCCTTTATGCTGCTTACTAATCTCTTTAAAAAAATAGATAAAAAAGGGTAATTCTTGTACATTTGCAGAATGTAGAAGAAGAGTTTCGTTCACGAAACCAGATGACGACCTCCCATAATACGCGACAACACTTTGCGCTTAGTCACGCTCACTTCAGAACCGATGTGCCTGAGGTCACAGTAATATACATCGGACAAAGTATTAAGTCAAATACTTTTCGGCATGGACTGAAAAATATTACTTTAAGTACAGGACTCGATAATGGCTACGAAGAAAAAATTTTGGGAATAGGCGTGCAAATTACCTGTGGCTCTGAATACAGACATGCGATTCGTCGCGTTTCGATTATTCAACCTTCGTTATTTTATTTCTCACTTCGTATTTCATAGTCCCTAAATGGTAGCCTATATCAGAATGGAACAAATCTTACTTTTTTTTCCGCTCGTAAATTTCGGCATCGGCTGGACAGCGAGGACGAAGTTGTTACTTTCAGGTCTTGACATGACGCTTTTCACTGCCAAACAAACGTGTGACGTATCACATCACGTGACCTGAATCGGAACATTTTCAAAATGGCCGTCGATTAAGCGTCAAAAAAAATTTGTAGAAAATTTGGTTGCACAAGATATCGTTTATTTGCTCATTCAGGATTCTTTAACTTAAAAGGAATGTATTGGAACCAAAAAAAAAGTGGAAAATTTTGGCTTCAGTTACCCCTCAATTCTCAAAATACATTGAACAACGTTACATAATAAATGTTATTCAACAATTATATTTACAAATAGTAATATTATTACTGATGTGGAATGTTTTTAGTGTGCATTACAATTCTTGTAATACCGTTAATGCGTTCTTTGATGTATATTTTCTTATCCCGTAAGAAGTAAACAACCTGTCCAAAATGTGTTTTAGAACGATGTAGATCGAATATTAACTTTTCTAAATCATTGAAATAAATTTTTAACCTTCTGTTAACCTTGACGAAAATAAATTTCGAGTTCGTGACTTTATATTAATTTGAAAAAACCATTGACGTCACGTGAAAAGTAAAATGCTGTACGACCTTGTATGCGAAGTAGTATTATCATCCCAGCGGAGGAATACATCCTAACGGACCATGGAGGATCAGAGAGAGGTATATTGTTAGTTAGGACTGTGCCAACTTTAACTCGTTTTATTTTCGTATAAAACCTAAAGCGTAGGAAGATCTGGCATCCTAGTAATTTGTTTATCACAGCTTTTCAGCTTTTTACCTTTATAAGAATTCTACCAGTTGCCCTCAGAATAAAAAAAATCAGAACACGTTGAGGCCCGTCCGCCTTAAGATTAATCGAAGCCAATGGTAAACAACGAGAGAAAATTCGACAAACCCCGGAAAAACTCACCTACGTTAGCTTAAAAAATGTCACTGACTAAGCATTTGCCCTCTAAGCGTTGTAGTAGGACGTACAGCGTTTACTCCGAAAATTTATCGAAGAAAACGAATACAAACAATACTACACACATTGCGGTATGCAAATTTAATAGCATTATATTTGAACAATCCAAGCGGAAAATGGGAGAATCCCATTGCCAGACTGTTTTTTTAAGACAGATATCAGCCAGACAGGGAAAATAATCACACTAGGTGAAACTAAGCTACGGATCAGCGGACCTCGAAACTTATGGAACCAGCAGAACCTCGGGAAAACCATATTTTTTTTGTAAAAGAAGATTAAACGAGATAAAGTTAAGTAAACTAGAGAAAAAAAGACCAATTTAAAAGAGAATTATGTTTTATTTCTCCTTAAAGTCCAACTTAAATTGTGGCGAAATTAACGGTACTAGTACAAGGGTATGTTATTAAGGAGCAGTCATCAGTCACCTACCCGGACTGTTAATGACTGAACAATAACTTGAAAGCTCTAACGGTTTGGTGACCGCGAAATCCGAAAAACGCCTCATCTGAAGGCTTAGCAAATCTTTAGGTTAAAATTCAATGTACGCGACCCCGGAATAAGGAACATCATCGCACGTGATGCTTGTTGAATACCGGGGCTATCGGGGCATCTGGAGCGAATTTACTGCGCTTTGCTTCCAGTGGATTCGTTTGGTCGGCGTTACTCGCAGAAGTATCCTTAGAGGGCAGGGCAGATGAACTAAAACCGAGCTAAATTGCCCTAAATCAGCCCCAAAAATTCACACGATGCAAAAGAACCGCTACATGAGCGGGATAAGTTTGTTCCTGTTTAAAATGTAGTCCAGATCTTTTTAAGTTTGAGAGCGCGAACTGTCATGGAAAAATCCTATATATATATATATATATATATATATATATATATATATATATTATGAGAGGGAAAAAAGGACGCAACTCCATTTCCCGACAAGCCTGTTTCGTGAATCGCTTCACTCTTCAGGGGTTTAATGAAAGAATATTCATGTGTTCCGAAGGTTACGTTGGTTCTGAAGGTACATGAGGTTCCGCGGTCTGCTCATAGTCATAGCCTATGACTTCCTGTTTGAAATTACCACGCAGAAACACATGCGCAGATGAAATTGAAAGCGGAATACTTATCCTCGCTTCAGTCTGAATTAAGAGAAATATTAAAGATTTCTCAATGGGCTGCATGATCGAGCGAGATGTCTGATTGCAATTAACTGTTGAAGTTGACCGAGCCATGGGTCGTTCAAAAGGGCTGCTTTGAAAATTTGCCTACCTCATGATCGTTTGTTTACCAATACTATTTCTTTTCAGTCTGATATCATCAGACTGAATTTAGAAACAATCAGCTCTCTTAATTTCGCACTCGCACATTTGCATAGAAAAACTGAGAAGTCACACATGACTGAAAAAAACTGCACTGATACATTTTTGTCAAGTTAGACAATACACTTGGCCGAGGCTAACCCTGAAACTGATAAAGTAAGTACTTTATGGCCAACAAGATATTACATAGTTATAGTCAATAAGGAGATATCTTTTTAAGATAACTGTCACCTTTGAAACTATAAATGAATTGAATGAATCGTTTAGAGAATAATTTACTCCTGCTAGCTTCGAATGTACGGATACTCACCTATGTGCAAATAACTACCTTACTCCAACATAAAGGGACAATTGTCAGAAAAACTAACAAGGGTAAAAGGACGTTTAAGTACGCTAATTCAAAGTCCCACCTTAGATTCTCCTAACAAGCGATAACTAGCTTGTCCACAGAGGCATGAAAATCGCACATTACGACATAGCCATAGCAGACTAAACTAATGTGGCCTGAAAAAAAAATGTCATACTTGATTAAGTAGAAGGGACTCACGTGATGCTGAGTTGATAACGTAAATTTGCCGCCATTTCGAGCGTTACTCCTTCGTCAGAGCGATTGGAGGACTTGTGTGGGTTTATTGTGTCTCAGGTAGTGTTTTATGTCCCTGGACAAAGGGAAACAAATCAGTTGTATGCGCAAATAAAAGTACGTTTTACCAAGTAAAAGTCGGGAAAATCATTTCTATTATCAATTATGACAAGGTAGTCCTAAGGCAAGACTGAGCGTTCTAATTTGTTCATACTCGGTCAGTATTTTTTCGCCATATGAACCAGTTCCTTGGAAATGGTCATAAGCCGTGTATTTTTGGGCGACGATTGATATACTTCGCCCACGATTTCAAACTTCAAACCTTTGACTCAACGTGTAAAAATCGTTCGACTGCAAATAGTGGAGCTTGATTAATGAATGCACTGAATGTAGCCTGAAAACTATATCCATTCACTTTTAATTTTTCTTACTCTGCTTTCTATTTGTGCAGCATTGGCTTCCTTTATTTTCAAATATATATATTATGGAAAGCATAGCTGATGGTTTGACAAACTCCTTCGTGGCCAGACATACTACAGACCATACCTTACGCTTGGAACTGCTTTCTCGAAATCAAAATGGCTCACGCCATGACCAAGGCATAGGGATGGGGGCAGAGGTAAGAAAGATTGAATACAGATCTTAGATGTGGAAAGGGACACTGATAATGCTTTGTGGGTCTACTGGGGCAGGAAGGGCGTTGTAAAAGTCATTCTCAATCACCAAAATTGAAGCTGAGATCGCAGCTTTTATTGAATTTTATCGCACAAGCTTAGTAAAAAAGCCGATTCCCTATATGACAAAAAGATACCTCAGAGAATCACAAAAAAACTCAGGAAAATCGTTGTTGTTTTCGTTGTCACGGCTGTCCCATTTAGGTGTTTTGCGATATCTTTACAGAAAAAAAACATTGCCAATTTTTATTTACTTGAAACAAAAACAGCTTAGATTTATGAGGCATCAAAACGAGCATTCTAGGCGGGTAAAATGAGTCTAAGTCGCCCGCTGTAAGAGCTAGCCATATGATACACATTTTTCAAATTTATCTTGTTTTGTTTCATTTCTCCAGATTGTCGGGTCAAACAACATTGCTACCGACTCCTCTGCAGCTGGTTCCCCTTCGGTCGAACTCTTCCCAACGAACTCTCAAACTTCAAATCTGTTTGCATTGTCTGCCCTGAACATTAGACCTTGCAATGCTGAGTCTTTAGAGTCCACAAACAACAGTCGTCTTGCATTGGAGCAAGGAGTAGCCAGAGCAAAGGTCCAAATGAACAGGAGAATGCGGGAAAGAGAACAGCGTGAATTGAAGCAGGAACAACAACTCCAAACGGAACAGGACAAAAGGGAAACAGAGATTAGAATGAGAAGAAATAGAGAAATGATAGAAAGGGAGAGAAGGGAAATAAGAAGATCTAGTGGATGGAGAGGATGGCAAACGGCAGTTCTTGGACCTTGGTGTTTATGCCGCCTTGATGAGGTGACAATATAACATGTTTTTATTTTGTTTCTTTCCTTCTAAATTGACCACTAATATAAGTCGTCTTTCCTCGCACCTGCGTGAGAAAAGTTGCGGCAGGTTCTTTCCTATCTGAATAAAATGACTCAAGCGATTAACAACGGCATTAAGAAAAAGAAAAAATACGAAGTGAAAAATGAGAAAGAAAGAACCCGTAAATGAGAGTGAGTTGAACTGAATAAAATCCCTATTAATCCCATGCATTTCTAAACTCCAGTTCGCTCATCATCACTTCTTGCCACTTTTGAAATTGCTTAGTTATAGATTTTTTTTTCGTGTTTTTTCAGTTTGTAGGAGACAATATCTGCAGAAGATGTGACAGACAGAGATACTTCTAATCCTTTTTGGCATCATTGTGGTGCACATAATGCAGAAAAGTCAAGTTAGAGGCTTTAAATACATACTTAAGGATTACAATTCTTCCTATGAACAGCTACTTGACAAGGTCAACCTCACTTCGTTGAGTAGTAGGTGTCTCCAGCATATTTGTTGCATAAGAACTTGTTTGTAGAAAACTACCCGAATTATATGAGAACCATTCCCTGCAAATTACAACAAAAGTGGTCACCACGTCTTGTTACTTTCTAAGCCGAGAACAACAGTGTATGGTCTACATTCTTTTAATTACTAAGCTGCTGAACTATGAAATTCCCTACCTGATGGCCATAAAGCTTGCGAGGATTTATATGAATTTAAGAGAAAAATTCTTAGTTTTTTCAATTTTAACATTTAACTAGCATATATTTTTATATCTATTGTATATTACATCATATTTTACTGTATTTAATATTTTTTTAGTGTATTATTTGATAGGCATGTAAATTGCATATTCTTTTTAGAATTTGTATTTTCATTGTATTTTTTATATTTAACACGACATTAGCTTTTGTAGCTACACTCAAATTTCGTTTTAAATAAAGTTTATGTATTTATTTATGCATGTATGTATGTTGTTAGTCTAAATCCCTACCTAGGTCATTCGATAGTAATAGTGCTCGCTATTCAGCAAAGTTGGTGCCAAAATTGATATTTTTGCTTCTTAAACATTCTGGGCGATCACGTTGTTTTTAGGATCAGTTGTCGCCAACAGAGGATAAAGGTGGGACTCTAGGAAATTGACTACCAACGGGGAGGGGGAGGGGGTGTTAGGGCATTAGAATATTAGAATACTAGAATTATTAACTAGATTTATAAACGCTGATTCGTTCTCATTGATCACAACAAAGAAATAGTGTAGGTGTTTTATCACTTTCAAGTTCCTCAATGATATTTAATGCTCAAGCACGCCATTTCAATCTCCTGCTGTCTCAAGGTTGCTTTTGTAGCACTCTTTTGTATTACCAAGCCATGAAAAAAGCTAGAAGTGGACTTGACACGCCCAAAAAAATGAAAAAGCCTTTGTTGAGTAATTACCTAGCGATTTATAGCTATTTTTTTAAAAATTTCAAGACCATTAGGCGATGTCAATTTCACAATAAACCTTGCGCATGGAGACAAGTTAATCGTTACATTTTACTACATATTTCGTGGTTTTTCAAACAAAAACTTATGCTTCCCTTATATCAGCATTACTTCAATTCGTTTCTGGTAAAAGAGCGGTGAAAAAGCGATAACCTCTCCCTAAAATCGTTTTTTCGGACGTCGGAACAACCTTTCGCCACATATTTCCTTCTGGTGAGTTGCAAGGTTTGCCCCGTGGCGATCCCAGAAATCTGTCCGCAAACACAAGGATCCGCCGGATTACTGGCAACTCATTCATTGTTTAGTCACATGAATGTAATAAGGGAAAGACCCGCACCAAGTTTTGATGTTTCTCTCATGATCGTTTTCTTTTTGTCTGTCTACAATTCACGCGCCTTCTTTGCATGTTGCGTGCATAAGAAGGACTGAGAAATATGATTTGTTTAAAACTTATGAACACATTGTATATCTTATCCTTATTTAGGCCCAGAAACATTTATTTTATTTATTTGTCATTTGCCTTTATTACATATTAAAAGGTGAGGCTCCCCTCTTTAGATTAGAGTTTAATTTAAACTAGAATGTAGAACTTAATTCAACAAGTGTAAAGTAACAAGAAAACTTAATTATTTATTATTACCAACTTTGCTATAAAATTCATTGAGTATTTTGGAAAATTAATTAAATAGGATATTAGTTACTTGGACTTGGACTACTTGCAATCTATTTATCCAGTAACATTTCACCCAGTAAAATGCCATATCTTTTAAATCATAGAATTCCAATTTTTTATTAAAAGAATAAAATGATCAATTGTGTCAAAGGCTTTAGTAAGTCCAAGACACCTGCAAAGAAATTTATGTTATCAACTGCATTTTCTATTTTGTTGATGAGGCCTATCAATGCATGTGAGGTAGAGTGTTTCTCTCGAAACCCAAACTGGTTGTTAGACAAGATTCTATTTTCAGTTAGTTACCTTGAGATGTGATTATATGCAATTTTTTCAAAAATTTTTGAAGCATTAAATACAGGGACTACTTTGTCAATTTTTAGTTTAGATGAGAAAATACCCGAAGGCAAACACAAGTTGATAATATGCAATATGAAACTCCTTTTTTTCTTTCGTAATATTGTGTTGCCCATTATCTGGCAAACAGCCTTTGCGAGACATCTTGAGAATCTTTGTATATGTTGCAGTTAGCCCATAAAATACAATTATAGCCCTCTTAAGTCAGTTTTAAGTCTTAGAACAACAAGCGTAGGATTAGGGTTACGGTTATCTTCCTGCCTCCGAGAGTGAAAGTCACATGAAGATGATGGAATGATTATTTTTACTACTCAGGAACTGCGATATTGACGAGATCCCGTTGATCCAGCGTTGGTGCTGTAGCAAGACCGTATTTAAATATAGTATGTAATCTGTAGCCTTAAGAAGTCACACTCGTTAAAGTAGGTACTGATGTCTTTGAATAGACCTTTGGTAGGTGTGATTTACTTCGATCTAACATCACAATTTGAGCTTTCCCAGAGTCATATAATTTGACACGGTGTCGTGACAACTTAATTGAAAAGCTGAGTTTTCCGCTGGTATCTTAAAACAAGTTGGCAGATGCCATCAGCGCTTAACAGACCCCAGTCATGACATGTGAAAAGAATACCTCCATCTAACAAATAAGGAGAGCGAGTTTCTGCGAAATGTAAATCAATGCAGCTAAAATAGAACCGAACCGGCTATTGGTTTTTCATAAGAAGATAAAATATTGATGCCGATCCTGTTGTATGAAACCATGAAGCATGCTTCAAGTGCAAAGACTTTGAGTTTCACTGGTGATGTTTTGAAATTTAGGCGTTATGATGCGTGTTGAAGCAATCATGTGGAAAACCAGCGTAAACGACTTTGAACTTCACAGAGTGACAGCTTCGTGAAATGTATTTGAATTTCACAAACAGTCCTGTGAAATTCAAAATAACCGCATTTTATAACATAATTATTTTGTTTTGGAAATTTCAAAATGTGCCAGAACCCGCTTTTAATAACTACTGCGATGGACTGCATGAAAGTTGAAGTCGAAGGCACACTACTGCATGTGAAGCTTTTTGATTCCCGGCCATTTGTCAATTGCTAGATAGTAAGCACTTAACCACCTATGTACTACTTGATCTTAAGTCGGGAGACTGAGAGAGAAAAAAAGAGGAAAATAGAGGAAAGAAAGATAAAGAGAAAGTAGGTGCTTCTCTCCCAAGTTCATTCAACAAAAACCTCTTTCACCTACTTTAAGGCCAATCGTCTCCTGAAGAGCGTGCATTTGTAAATTGTCTCTGATAAAGAAAGCACCTTCGGATTTTCTCAGGTTTTCCTTCAAGTCATAATCAAGAGAATTTTATCTCACCACAAATGTTTCATTTTTGGTGTTAAATCTACAAAATTGTATTTGCTTTCATGTCCAATCTGTAACCTATTTACTGTTATAATTGCAGTCGACTCCCGATGACTCGAACCCTCCCTAACTCGACATCGCGCCAACTCGAACCAAAATTGATCATGATTTTCCCTTGATGTCCGTTATACATTTACTGAAATTTTACCCTCCACAACTCAAATCTCCTCCTAGCCCTTCAGGCGATTTCTCTCTATATTTTACCCTCGATAACTCGAATTACGGAAAACCACGCGCGCCAATACGACGTGACAAATCGAAACAAATAGTGTACTGCGGTCCAAACCATTTAATATATTTTGAAGCAACCATTTAATATATGCTTTGAAGAAAATGTATACAGTAATGATAGAAAATAGTAAACACCGTTTTTCTTTTATTTGCGGTCCCTTGTTTTCAACCCCAGAATCTTTTTTTAATTTCCCTTGAAGGTTCAAGTTATCAGGAGTGGACGATATTTCTCCTGTAAAAATAGCCAGTATGCAAGCCTCGACTTCAGGTGCTCGACCCAGTTTCCAGCTTTACTAGGCAAGGGATCTCGAAACTATATCTCCATGAAAGATCTGCGGATTGCATTTGTTTCACAAACTTAATCCTTTCGGAATGCCTTCTATTCGTTTACAACCGGGCAGAGCTACAAGAGGTTACGTAAAAGACTGCTGGCACAATCGATCTGTCTAATCTTTCGAGACCTCTAAGACTGTTAGGGGGTTTATCGTAAGTTTTCAGAGAGATGAAAACTTCAAAACAATTTAAAACCATTCGAATTAGCCTAGTTCTTCTCAAAGTGTGTCCTCTATCAAACTTTATTTGTTGGTAAAAGAGATCACCAAACATAAGCGGAAAATTTTTAATGAAAACTGTTTTTAACGAAGAAGTTGCGATTGTCTGTAATATCCGCGAAAACATCCGCGGGGCTTCCCCGCGTTAATAGGAATGTCTACTTAATCGTCAGTCAAACGTGAACCCAGCCAAAACCCCTACAGGAGAAACCAGTTTCGTTTTTTAATCCTTCGTCAAATTATTCGTAGTGCACTCTCCTCTGCTGGTACCTACATCAACCAGATAAAGAAACGCAATTTGGAAAAGCTAGAGAGGTGAGTCAAGGAGATTTCATTAACATCCCTCCGCTTTTCTCGACCGGCGCAGAATTCGAATCCAGCGAGACGGATGCGGTAATAGTTATTCCCGAGGATTTTTCGGTCTCATTCGTTAGATTGCTTCAAAAGCTTCTGAAGAGCCGCACAATTTCTTTTTACTCACCTTTTATTATTTTTTATTTACTTACTTGCTTATTTAATTTGCTTGCTTACCTACTCATTTATTTGCTTACACAAGTGATAGCGTAATAGTTACGGGCCTTATAACAGGCCAGTTACCATAAATAAAAAAAAATCCAAAATCGCATAATTTTCACCTAAGAATTAACCAAAAAGCTTGACATTTTCAGTACAGACTAGATGTAATTTTTCTGTTGTTTTCTTTTTCTACCTGCGGGGCTGCTCCAAGACGAGGAGCGTAAAAAATATTGTCATCGTTGTTCTCCAAACGTTGAACTTAGATTGGAATGGTTCTTGAACGATACGCCTTTCTGCGATTCGAAGTTAGCAGGACTAACTTTATATTTACCACTGTAAGGTACTTTGCCAAAATCCTGCAGCCAAAAAAGAAAAAGTACTCTGGGTTGGTAGAAAATAACCAATAATGATCATGATTGGGAATGTAGTTATTATTGTTTAGTTACCATTGTTTTCCCAGTACAGACAGCTGAAAAATTTGCATGAAGGCCTTCAAACCTGATAAGCTAGCATGATTGTCTACATACGGGTGAAAAATCTAGTAAATTTTTTTCTTCAATCTTGTCTTCTCATTATTACTTATACGCAACTTGCGTTTTCTTTGGAAATGATTGATCAAATGTTATAGCTCCAATAGAGCTTGGTACCGGATGCAGACGATCTATGTTTATTTCTGTCCATTGCCTGCTTATCTATTACAGTTTTTCGAAAATTGTGAATAACGACAGTGACTGCGACATACAAGCATTTAACCCTTATCGTATTAAGATATCTTGCAGTTATAACGTAATGTGTTGTGCGTAATAGAAATAATTAAACCCTCGATTCAACCCCACAGACATCTGAGAAGATGTTAACAAAGAAGATTTTTCTTGAGAGCAAATTTACGACGAAATTACGCGTACGCATGACAGGACGGATAATGCATGCACTGTAAGTACCTCCCGTTGTTCCATACAAAGCCTTAGAAAAGTTTTCTAAGGCTTTGTATGGGACAACGGGAGGTACTTACAGTCCACGCGTTTTTCCGTCCTGTCATGTTTCAAACTTCAATCCTTTGATCAACGTGTAAAAATCGTTCGACTGCAAATGGTGGAGCTTGATTCATGAGTGCACTTAATGTAGCCGGAAAACTATACCCAGTCTCTTTTAATTTTTCCTATTCTGCTTTCTGTTTGTACAGCATTGGTTTCCTAAAGTTGAAATACCTGTATCATGGGAAACGAAGCTAACGGTCTGATAGACTCCTTCGTGGCCAGACACACTACAGACCCTACCTTACGCTTGGAACTGCTTTCTCGTAATCAAAATGGCCCACGCCATGACCAAGGCACAGGGATGGGGGAAGAGGTAAGAAAGACTGAATACAGCATAGCTTTTAGATTAGGAGAGGGACACTGCTATCGCTTTTCTGTGACTACGTAGCGGGTCTGCTGGGGCAGGAAGGGCGTTGTAAAAGTCATTCTCAATCACCAAAATTGAAGCTGAGATCACAGCTTTTATTGACTACGACATAGAAACTGGAAAAAACTATGAGACCGAATGATCCAGCAAATCTCATCGCACAAGCTTAGCGAAAAAATCGATTCCCTGTGTGACAAAAAGATACTTTAGAGAATTGCAAAGTAAACTTACGAAAATCGTTGTTGTTTTCGCTGTCACGTCTGTCCCTTATGGGTGTTTTGCGATATCTTTACAGACAAAAATATTATCAATTTTTATTTACTTAAAAACAAGAACAGCTCAGATTTGTGAAGCATCAAAACGAGCATTCCATTCTATACCGCCCGTTCTGACAGTTAGCCATATGATAAACATTTTTGCAATTTATCTTATTTTGTTTCATTTCTCCAGATTACCGGGTCAAACAACACTGCTACCGACTCGTCTGCAGCTGGTTCCCCTTCGGCCAAAGTCATCTCAATGAACCCTCAAGCTTCAAATTTTTTTGCATTGTCTGCACTGAACATAAGACCTTGGAATGTTGAGTCTTTAGAGTCCACGAAAAATAGTCCTCTTGCGTTGGAGCAAGGAGTAGCCAGAGCAACGGTCCAAATGAACAGGAGAATGCGGGAAAGAGAATTGCTTGAATTGGAGCGGGAACAACTTCAAAGGGACCAAGAAAGAAGGGAAAGAGAGATTAGGATGAGAAGAAATAGAGAAATGATAGAAAGAGAGAGAAGGGAAATAAGAAGATCTAGGAGAGAATGGCAAGAGACAGGAGAATAATGCAATAAGAGAAGAGATTTTCTAGGTACATGAAACCTTATTTCATATAATATTCCTATTGATTAAGAAATTTTTGTACAAATGTAGTAAATACGCATTTTCCACGCAAGATGCTGGTCTATGTAAACACCTAAAAATTTGATGTGTTAAACTTTCTCAATAATTGCGTTATCAATTTTGAGAGGGCTCGTCGCTAACAATTTTTTTTGTTTAGCTCTAAAAATCATGATCTTTGTTTTTTTTCACATTAATGAAAAACTTGTTAGCTTTTAGCTAAGTCGCAAAATGACGAGTTTCATCGTGGAGGTAATTCATAAGAGTTTTAAGATTTCGGTTTTTAGTAAAAAATGCTGGTATCGTCGGCTAAAAGTAAACATTCAGCATCTCTTATGAAAAACCAATTGTTAGACAAGATCATATTTTCAGTAAGGTACCTTGAGATATGATTATATACAATATTTTTAAAAAAAATTTCGAGAAAGCAGGAAGTATTGAAATTGCTCTGTAATTTTCAATCAAGGATGATCGTTATAAGGGAAAGACCCGCTTGAAACTTGACTTTCTCATGTGTGGTGCGAATATTTTCCTTCAGATCCCTGTACTTTATGTTTTCTCTCGTGATGGGTTTTTTTTTTTAACTGAAGACTCCTTTTGTCTGTCTTCAATTCACGGGCTATCTTTGTTGTGCGCCTAACAAAAATGGCGCGTGACGAAGGGATTATTCAGTTCATAAAACATAGATGAGAGTTTCTCACGTACAACTTGCTTGTAAACATTGCAACTTTCAAAGTTCCATGTTTCTGTCATCGTTTTTAGAAAAGCGCCGTCTAAGTGCGTGGGAGGAATTTTCGAGACGAGTATTAGAAACTGCTGCTCTTGAATAAATTTTATCACTTAATAACTTTCTGATTTTCAGTCTAGGGGACGAAAATAAAATTTTTTCCATTCCTTTTGAAATAAATCTTTGTTTCGTAGGCTACAAATGTTCACAAATTATATTTGATTACAACAAGGCAGGCGTGCAATTAAGACAGAGCGTGTTATCTATTTAAGGTTGCGGCTGAACAGTAGGGCACGTTCTGGAATGAACCAATAAATGCCTAGCAGTCAAAAATTTACACATAAATAATACACATAAATAATACACATAAATAATACACATAAATAATACACATAAATAATACACATAAATTTTGTAGACGGCGCCTCGAATACTCCCTCGATACATCTGAGGCTCGTTCTCAAACTTAACAAAGGTGAGCAGTTCGGGCCATAACCATTTCTGGATATCGGTTTCGAGCTTTGTGATTGGGTGAGATCAAAACCAAAACAAAGCAAATTTGGCTGAGAGGTATTAGAAGCAAGAAGAACCTGATTTTTTTTTTGTGGCGGCCATGTTGTAATGCGGAAGTAAGCAGAAACAAAATTCGCTGACAAAGACTGGACGCAAGATACCATTAAAAGTATTCATTTATTTCACATATTCAAAGTGCATGTCCTCGACATTCTCGCATTCTGGAAGAGTAGAGGGTCTGAATGGGGTTTAGTGTTTAGTATTATTTGTCCATATTTTTTAGTGTTTACTGTTAAATTGGCCATTTTTTTAATGTTTACTGTTCTTGAAAAAAATACTGTTTATTGTTTGAAAGGAGACCCCAAAGTTTTTTTTAAGGATTTTCAAATTTTATCTGCTCTTTTTAATTCTGCAAGAAAATCAAGAAAATCACTCACGAACAGTGAGCCGAAGCTGAAATGCTCTTGTCCTTAGAACCGATAATGCGCCTTACTAGACCCTCAGTACTGGGTGTACTTAAGGGGATACGTTAGGTAATCCACACAATAGTTCCTTAAAAGTATCGCTTTTGGAAATCCAACCAATGTAGTGTTTTCAAAAGACCAATTGCACTTTAAATTGGGCCCCAAGGCAAAGTACTGGCGTTAGACTACGATTTCGACTCTCGATAGTCTCGTAGAACTGCTTTTACACCGACCAGTCGATGTAAATGTTCGGAGGGAAGTATTCAAGGATGCGCGGGACCTATGCTTTACCAATGGCGTAGTCTTCGTTGCAGAGAGAGGCTCATCAGCAATCCGTTTCATTGAATTGAAAGGCGAAGTACTTTTCAAACCCGGACGCCTAAAATCGCGAGCTGATTTGCTCTCGCAGCTTAGTCGTTTCAGATTGTCACTTGAGGGTACAGGTCCAGTTCTACAGAAGCGGTTGACGACACATCTGAGATCTTTAGCTGCACAAGTCGAGAACTGAATAAACAAATTGTCCAGATTAACCCACCTTTAAATAAATCAACTTCCATCTGTGCGGCAAGTAAAGATATCCTCTTGTGTGCAGATGATGAGCAGAGAAGCATAATACAGCTGGAGTTAGAGTAAAATGGAGTGGCTATCATCGGTAGTAAGCTGAGACAGATAAACTACTCCAATGACGTGACAAGTGTTGAATCTCTTTATGTTCTGCGGCAATCAGCATACTTGGCTGCAACTAGCTAAGCTGGAGGGTTATATGGTTGTAACCTCGATTCTGTCAATGTTGAGCGACTCTTGCGGAATTCTTCAGATTCTTGTAAGGAAATCAGGAGGCTGCACTTAATCCCTTAAGTGCAACAGTCGAGACCTTGTTGGGTACTGGCCATGAAGGAACCGTTGATGGAACTGAAGAAAGCTGCTTATTTACACAATTTCATGCAATCTGTTCCTTGTAGAAAATTTTTTTTGTTTCCGATATAGCTGCTGAAACAATCAAACTAGCTTCGGTGCTTACTGGCAAAGTGTCCTTTCTTTGCAACCTCGAATGTCTCTATGATAGTTTTGGAATTGGTGCACATACGATCGACGCGGTCCAATTATCTCTTCAAGATGCTGTGTGCAATGTTTCATCTGTAAATGCTTATATTAAAAACACAGTCGCTGAAGTAAGGCAGCATTATAAAATGAAAGAAACGACAACAATAAATGGCCCTGAAGGAACTGTTTCAAGCAAAACACAGGAGTCATTGGTGCTTCCCGAAAGAGGTGTGGAACAGCTACGAGATAACGTTAAGAATGTGAACGAGGACTATCTTGGTTACATTGACCTGCGTACGCTGCTACCAACTCAGGTAGAGAACCTTCATGCAGTCTCCAACTTCAAAAACGAGACTTTCACCGCTCTTCAGTATGCTCAAGACTTTGGAACAATTTCAAAGGAATCTTGAAAGAGAACAACGAAGTGGGGTGCGAAGTACTTCACACTTGAGAAGTCTTATTATCCAGTGCCTAAATCCAGTGTGGAGTTACGGGACGTAGATTTGATGAAACCTCCTCCAGCTGACAACGTTGACCCCAACATTGAGGCAGCCATGAAGGAATTGGTTGACAGGTATCGACCTGTCAAGGACGGTAAGAAGCGAATCAACAAAAGACAAAGCGGGAGCCCTGCCACCAGCTGTATATTCCAGTACGCCATCGTGTACTAGAGTAATATTCCAAGAGGATGTTTAAGATGATCCAGGGAAAGACAATGAAGAACGAGTCGACCAGGATACAAATATTCCACGAGCTACAAACGAAGTACCGAGAATCACCTTTGTTGACGAAAGCATGCTCGGAGTTGTCGCAGTTAGTGACGTGACAGACCTCTCCGAGAAACAGGATGAATTCGACACCGACTCGGAGATCGATGCGGATAATGATACAGACATAACGTTCAGCGGATTTGGTCGCACCACCCGCGCTCATTTCCGCCTTGATCTCTAGAAATAGTTGGGACAATCGCGACTATTCAGGTATGGAATATAATCAAATGTTTTTGGCCAGGATGGAGTGACATGTCTGTCATTTTTGTTGACCATTATACATTGTAAGCACTGTAGCCGATCTTATTGGTAAAAGAATATTCTGTTATTGCATTCATTACTAGTCAAATTTAAACACTCATATATGTTAACTCTCACTTTCCTTGTAATTTTCGTATTTATCTCTTTTTGTTTACAGTGCAGATACACCAACTGGGACCATCACACAAAGCCAACCAATCATACTGAGGTATTCATACAACGGATGGCAGTCCGTAAATTTGCTTAATTTTACTGTTTATTTCGATGTTCTATCCCATTGGCTGTTTGATTTGAATATCGTAATCTTATTTGTTACTAATATATTCTCTCTAAGTGGTCACGGTTGGTGAATCCTCGCTGTAAAAGCGCTTTAAGAATAGAATTTTTATGAGTTATACAAGCCAAATCTGCCGTAGTCTTCAAATATCGTCGGTCATAAGTCTGTGGACATCTTTGGCAGTCTCAGTGGACATCTTTGGACATTTTCAGCAGTGTTCGGACATCTTCGGCAGCCTTCAGACATCTTCGACAGCTTTCGGAAATCTTCGGCAGCTTTCGGATGTCTTCCTCACTCTTCGGAAGTCTTGAAATAATCCCGAATTGTTGGAAAATGGCCAAAAAAACCTCTTTGAGACAATAAACATAGGCCCAACATAGATATTTCCCCTTTTAGGGTGTGGTTTGTTTGCTTATGGGAAAAAAATAATGTTACAACGAATTTTTTAATATTAGTGTTAAAATGGCTGAAAATTAACTGTTCAATGTTATACAGTCAAAAAAATAAGTGTTTAGTGTTATCGAAGTACCCCCATTCAGACCCTCAGAGTACAGCAGATTCTTTCCAGTACAAATTCTTTGTAACGCTGTGGTCCTTCCACCAAGAGCGACGCAGGAATAAAAGCTCCTCCGCCAGCCTGTTTGTATCTAGAGAACTTCTGAGTAGAGCTTGGTCTCAATGTTACTGTCGGTTCTCCGTTGATTTCCCTATTTCGGGTTACAAGAAAACCAATTAAATAAGGTTGAACCAAATAGCGCGCACTGATAACAACAGGGACGAGACAGGTGTGAGATCGCGGAATCGGGATAATTTCATTTCTCTCCAGTATGAAATGAGGAAAGACAACATCTTGCTTCTCTCCGATTTTTAAATAGGCATGTATCAATTTCAGTCCATCAAGCCTTTACAAAAAAGGAACAGTAAAGCAAGAAAACAGTAACTTACCCTTCAATCCTGGTTATTTTGCCACATCGGAGCAAACCATGCAGCGGTATGTTTAGGAAGTGCTGAACCCTGCCGATCTGCTGCCCTTTGAAATCTTCTAAAGTGTATGTCTTTCTCTACGATTTGCTGAAAGTCTGGACTTCTCGTAGAGCCTCTGGAATGCGTTCCATTTCTGGTGGAAGAAGACAAGCCAGTGCATGCAGTCATGCGTGTTGTCGTCTTCACTTTGAAGAACATGCGGTGTTCCACGTGGAACTTTGATCTTGAAATGATGTTACCTGGAAAATAAACGCCAATAAACACATGAGTGGGATAAAATAAAAGCAAGTAGTCACAATATATTTTAAGACGAATACACATGATCGAATTCAATGCAATAGAATCATACAAGGTATTTTGCGCGCTATTGATCGATTCGCGGGAGAATCTAGGTCTCAGGACACTACAAATTCGTTCCTATAGCTTTTAGTCAGCAATAAATCTTTTACACTTACTCTTTGATTTGAACACTATGTATAGAAATTTTGCATAGGTCCATCACTGCAAAATTTGAAAGCACGTGCGGTGTTTTTAAACGAGTTCCGCAATTACAGTCAAGTCTCTCGTGGTTGTAGACGAAAATTTCACTCTCATCAGTTCGTGTAGTTAAACCACAACCTTTGTTTCCGGAATGCTGTCAATAGAGACACTTCGGCAAGGCTTTCCACCAGTGTGGTTTCTTTATTTTCATCTTCATACCGCTCTTATCGCACATTTCCCGGATACGATACCTGAAGATGTGAGAGCCCAGTGAACAAATACCTTTTTGTTTTATGTTTTCCCGAAGGAGAACTTACTCGCTGGATAACCACGTTTATGTGTAAGATCCGTGATTTCCTGGAATTAATTTTTAGTGTGCATCCGCGAACTCTATATAGAAATCGCTTGCACCCCGAGCAGATTAAGGATGGATGAATCTCTCTGCTGTAAAGATCGACATTGATTCGAAATTTCATCTAGAGCTCCGATTTAAAAGATTCTTTGTTTGCAGCACTGACCCCGGTCCGCGGCAGATTTGTGCTACAAAGACGACAAAGTGTCTCGAGATATTGAATGTGTTCATCCGTGCTATTGGTCTGATCTGAAATTCACAATGTAGACTTATATTATAAAGGTCCAATAAATAATTGTCCTTTTACTTTAAATTGCCCGGCCACAACGTCTGGTTAAAATTTATGGTTTACACGATACTCCGATGGATCAGAACAAAGGAATACGCTTAGTAGTTTGCACACTAACAGACTTTCAACATCCGTGCACTCAAGCAAAAACCTCGTGCACTCGATTGGAATTTTTACAAATTGGAAGCAAATTTATTGTAGTTTTTTAAAAAAGATTTTCTCTAGGAATTAAAACAAATGTTGCATACCTGAAAACCTCAACTAAAGAGAGATTATTCCTCGATCGAACCCTTCGCCACAAGCACCTCCACCCGACTTTTCATCTGAATTTTTCTGTCACGTCATCGCGACCGCCATCAATTACTTGCATGTTGTGTGTAATTGCTTGTCTTCTGTAATTTTGCAAGGTTTCATGGGATATGGCTAGGGAACAAAATCGCTAGGGCTCGAATAAAGTAACGAATGAGTTTTCTCTAGGTCCCCCTACGACATCCATATTGGTGACGTCATCAAGTATCCAGAAATGGTTATGACCCGGACTGGTAAGTAGTTTATTGCCAGCAAGATATTAAACAGTCACCGTCAGTTGCTGGTAGGAGGTATTTTACAAATAAAAGCGTCGCTCTTTGCCGAGAGAAATGTGCTACGCCAATATTTCATAGTGGACGTATTTGAAAACAATCAATGAATTTACCGAATAATGGTACAGATAAAGTTAGTCATGCTAACTTCGAACCTCAGAAAAGCGTGTATCATTCAAGAACAATTCCAAGCTAAGTTGAACGTTTGGATAACAACGACGAAAACATTTTTACGCTCTTCGTCTTGCTTTACAAGCGTTAGCGGTATGCTTCAACATGAGTCAGAAAATAGCAAAACTATGGGGCCTTTCCGCGCTAGAGACAAAATTATTATTTAGACAAATTTACTGTCATCACTAACATTTTACTAGTGTGGATGGCTTTTTAAAACGTTTAACTAAAAATAAATCCTTGAAATTTGAGGTGGAATTCTTTGGTAACGTGGGTGCATTGTCTCCAACACGCGAAACAAAAGTAGATGATAAAAAAAACTGTCCTTTGATGTTTTTACTCTGGTTTTGTCCGTTGGCGCAGAAAGGCCTTATGACCTTGCTGTTGTTTCAATGCCTCCGGGCAGTTTACTGAAGACAGCTTCTGGATTGTAGCGAAAGTAGTTGATGCAGTTAATTAATAGAAATGAATGTTTTAAAACGACTTGCTTGGATAAATTGCTAGCTAAGGCCTAATGACCTCGCTGTTGGTTTAATAGCTCCGGGCAGTTAACTGAAGACAGCTTCTGGATTGTAGCGAAAGTGGTTGACGCAGTTGATCAATAAGAACGAATAAGAAAAGTATTGATAGCGTTTGTACAGTTTTGTAGACGGCGCCTCGAATACTCCTTCGATACATCTGAGGCTAGTTCTCAAACTGAACAAAGGTAAGTAGTTTATTTTCAACAAGATATTAAACAGGCACGGTCAGTTGCTGTTAGTGGGTATTTTTACAAATATCAGTGTCGCCTTTTGCGGAGAGAAAAGTGCTACGCCAGTATTTCATAGTGGATGTATTTGAAAACAATCAATGAATTTACAGAATAATGGTACAGATAAAGTTAGTCATGCTAACTTCGAACCTCAGAAAAGCATGTATCATTCAAGAACAATTCCAAGGTAAGTTGAAAGTTTGGAGAACAACGACGAAAACATTTTTACGCTCTTCGTCTTGCTTCACAAGCGTTAGCGGTATGCTTCAACACGAGTTAGGAAATAGCAAAACTATACGGGGCCTTTCCGCACTAGCGTCAAAATTGTTTATTTAGACAAATTTTCTGTCATCACCAACATTTTACAAGTGCGGATGATTTTTTAAAAACGACTTACTAGGATAAATTGCCAGTGCGGAAAAGCCTAATGACCTCGCTGTTGCTTTAATAGCTCCGGGCAGTTTACTGAAGACAGCTTCTGGATTGTAGCGAAAGTAGTTGATGCAGTTGATTATTAATAACGAATAAGAAAAGTATTGATAGCGTTTGTACACTTTTGTAGACGGCGCCTCGAATACTCCTTCGATACATCTGAGGCTAGTTCTCAAACTGAACAAAGGTAAGTAGTTTATTGCCAGCAAGATATTAAACAGTCACCGGTAGGAGGTATTTTACAAATAAAGAAGTCGCCTTTTGCCGAGAGAAATGTGATACGGCAGTATGTCATAGTGGACGTATTTGAAAACAATCAATGAATTTACTGAATAATGGTACAGATTAAGTTAGTCTTGCTAGCCTCGAACCTCAGAAAAGCGTGTATGATTCAAGAACAATTTCAAGCTAAGTTGAACGTTTGGAGAAGAACGGCGAAAACATTTTTACGCTCATCGTCTTGCTTCACAAGCGTTAGCGGAATGCTTCAACATGAGTCAAAAAATAGCAAAACTATGGGGCCTTTCGGATGGTTTTTGAAAACGACTTCATAGGCTTAGCTCCAGATATGCTTTAACATGAGTTAGAAAATGACAAAACTACGGTGCCTTTCCGCACTAGCAACAAAATTGTTTATTTAGACAAATTTTCTGTCATCACCAACATTTTACAAGTGCAGATGATGTTTTAAACGATTTGCTTGAATAAATTGCTAGCTAAGGCCTAATGACCTCGCTGTTGGTTTAATAGCTCCGGGCAGTTTACTGAAGACAGCTTCTGGATTGTAGCGAAAGTGGTTGACGCAGTTGATTAATAAGAACGAATAAGAAAAGTATTGATAGCGTTTGTACAGTTTTGTAGACGGCGCCTCGAATACTCCTTCGATACATCTGAGGCTAGTTCTCAAACTGAAGAATGGTACAGATAAAGTTAGTCATGCTAACTTCGAACCTCAGAAAAGCGTGTATCATTCAAGAACAATTCCAAGCTAAGTTGAACGTTTGGAGAACAACGACGAAATCATTTTTACGCTCTTCGTCTTGCTTCACATGCGTTAGCGGTATGCTTCAACATGAGTCAGAAAATAGCAAAACGATGGAGCCTTTCCGTGCTAGCGACAAAATTGTTATTTAGACAAATTTACTGTCATCACCAACATTTTACAAGTGCGGATGGTTTTTGAAACGACTTTTTAGGTTTGATCGCTAGTGATGTGGAAAGGCCTAATGACCTTGCGGTTGTTTCAATAGCTTCGGCTAGTTTATTGAAGACAGCTTCCATAAAAAGCAATGATTTGACTTTAAAACTACCCCGAGTCGTCTCATTTTTGATTTTTTATATTCTTGGGTCAAAAAAATGTATTTTAAGCGATTATCACGATTCAGTTGTTGTTATTCTTTTAATATTTTGGTTTCTCGCTGGGATTTGTTGCTGAGATCGGATATCAGCATTTGAAAGTAGCTGGCATCTGGATTTCGATGGACTAACGATCAAGCGCGGCACAAGGAATTGAACTCGTACGTTCCAGCCTCTAACATTACGTTAAGCTTTTAAAGTATTGAATTTGAGACTTGAAGTCGTTCGCCATATTTGTCTTGCTTTCCATTCGTAGCTTTCAGGTAAATGAATGTAGCGATTTCTCAGTTAAGAGAGCTGAAAATTTCTATTCATTGCCTGCTTATCTAGTTATAGTGGACGTATTTGAAAACAATCAATGAATTTACCGAATAATGGTACAGATAAAGTTAGTCCTGCTAACTTCGAACCTCAGAAAAGCGTGTATCATTCAAGAACAATTTCAAACTAAGTTGAACGTCTGGAGAACAACGACGAAATCATTTTTACGCTCTTAATTCGTCTTGCTTCACAAGCGTTAGCGGTATGCTTCAACATGAGTCAGAAAATAGCAAAACTATGGGGCCTTTCCGCGCTAGCGACAAAATTGTTATTTAGACAAATTTACTGTCATCACCAACCCTTCACTAGTGTGGATGGCTTTTTAAAACGTTTAACTAAAAATAAATCCTTGAAATTTGAGGTGGAATTCTTTGGTAACGTGGGTGCAACACGCGAAACAAAAGAAGATGATAAAAAAAACTGTCCTTTGATGTTTTTAGGACTATTCTGGTTTTGTCCGTTGGCGCAGAAAGGCCTTATGACCTTGCTGTTGTTTCAATCGCTCCGGGCAGTTTAACGAAGACAGCTTCTGGATTGTAGAGAAAGTAGTTGATGCAGTTGATTAATAATAACGAATAAGAAATGTATTGATAGCGTTTGTACAATTTTGTAGAATACTGCCTCGATACATCTGAGGCTAGTTCTCAAACTTAACAAAGGTAAGTAGTTTATTTTCAACAAGATATTAAACAGTCACGGTCAGTTGCTGTTAGGAGGTATTTTACAAATATCAGTGTCGCCTTTTGCGGAGAGAAATGTGCTACGCCAGTATTTCATAGTGAACGTATTTGAAAACAATCAATGAATTTACTGAATAATGGTACAGATTAAGTTAGTCTTGCTAACCTCGAACCTCAGAAAAGCGTGTATCATTCAAGAACAATTCCAAGCTAAGTTGAACGTTTGGAGAACAACACGTCGAGTCTCAGAAAGGTTTGTATCATCCAAGAACATTTTCAAGCAGACGATCTATATTTATATATTTCTGTTCATTGACTGCTTATCTAGTTTTTCAAAAATTGTGAATAACGGCAGTGACTGCAACAGACAAGGATATCAGATAACTTGCCGTTATAATGTAATGTGTTGTGCATAAAAGGAATTATTTAATCCCAGATTCAACCCCAGAGACATCTGAATAGATGTTTACAAAGCATAATTTTTTCCTGAGCAAATTTACGACGATTTGACACACTACGCCCATACTTTCAAACTTCAATCCTTTGATCGACGTATAAAAATAGTTCGACTGCAAATGGTGGAGCTTGATTCATGAGTGCACTGAATGTAGCCGGAAAACTATATCCAGTCACTTTAAATATTTCTCACTCTGCTTTCTGTTTGTACAGCATTGGTTTCCTTAAGTTGCAAATACATGTATCATGGAAAACGAAGCTAACGGTTTAACAGACTCCTTCGTGGCCAGACACACTGCAGACCCCACCTTACGCGTGGAACTGCTTTCTCGTAATCAGAATGGCTCACGCCATGGCCAAGGCTCAGGGATGGGGCCAGAGGTAAAAAAAATTAATGCAGCATAGCTTTTAGATGAAGAGAGGGACACTGATTTTGCTTTTCTGGGACTACGTAACGGGTCTGCTGGGACACGAAGGGCGTTGTAAAAGTCATTCTCAATCACTAAAATTAAAGCTGAGATCGCAGCTTTTATTGACTAAGAAATAAAAGCTGCAAAAGAACTATGAGACTGAACGATCCAGAAAATTTGATCGCTCAAACCTAATCAAAATATTGATTCCCTACATGGCAAAAAGATACTTTAGAAAATTGCAAAATAAACTTACGAAAATCATTGTTGATTTCGTTATCACGACTACCCCACATTAGTGTTTAGCGATATCTTAGCGGAAAAAAATTGCCAATTTTTATTCACTTAAAACAAAAACAGCTCATAGATTTATGAAGCATCAAAACAAGTATTCCAAGCGAGTAAAATGAGTCTATATCGCCCGTTTGAGGAGCTAGCCATATAATAATTTTTTTTTAAAATTTCTCCAGATTGCCGGGTTAAACAACATTGCTGTGGACTCGTCTGCAACTGGATCCCCTTCGGCCGAAGTTTTCTTAACAAACTCTCAAGCTTCAAATTTGTTAGCATTGTCTCCACTGAACATAATTGTAAGACCTTGGAATGCTGAGTCGTTAGAGTCCACGAACAACAGTCCTCTTGCATTGGAGCAAGGAGTAGCCAGAGCAACGGTCCAAATGACCAGGAGAATGCGGGAAAGAGAACAGCGTGAATTGGAGCGGGAACAACTTCAAACGAACCAGGACAGAAGGGAAACAGAGATTAGAATGAGAAGAAATAGAGAAATGATAGAAAGAGAGAGAAGGGAAATAAGAAGATCTAGTGGATGGAGAGAATGGCAAGAGGCAGTTCCTGGACATTGGTGCTCATGCCGCCCCTCTGAGGTGACTATATAACATGTTTTTATTTCATTTCTTTCCTTCTAAATTGGCCCGTAAGTCGTCTTTCCACGTTCTCGCTCTGGGAAAGTTGCGTATGTTTTTTTCCTTTTAGAATCTAAGATTGGAGGATTCTGGAAGACAGAGGTAAGTACAAGTAGACTGAATTCTGTAATATACGCGCTCCTTTGGATGAATAAGTCTTCTCGGTCTGGCTCATGCTAAATGTTAATTAATCAGTTTCTTCATTAATCAACCTGTTAGGAAATGAAGGATTTTTTCTCCCTGATAAGGCTCACTACGTCTCATTCTTCGTTTAGAATTTTAATGGTCACACTCTGAATCACAACATTTACAAAGGGGATCGATGCATGTTTGTTTGAATAAACGGCTTCGACAAAAACCTAAAATGTGTGCTCTTTTGTCGCCTTTGGCTCGATTTGGCTGTATACGTCTTCTCGGTCTGGCTTATGCTAAACGTTAAGTAATCAGTTTGTTCATTAATCAACCTGTTAGAAAATAAAGGAATTTTTTATACGCGAGAAGGCTAACTATATCTCCTTCTTCAATGTAGAATTGTGATGGATCACCCTCTGCATCACGACATCTCCAAATGTGATGTTTGTCTGAAAAAATGGCTTCAAGGAAAACCCAAATGCATTCCACAGTCAGGACAAGATGAATGTTGCATCTGTTTGGAGGTAATGGCTGAGATAAGAGGCCCTGATTTTAGCAACTGCTGCAAAGCACGATTGATAAACGTATTTGAGAGTCACTTCACTGGCGTCTTGGAGGCTAGATGGCTGATCACTGAGTAAAGCAAAATAACTTCGTAAAACGTTGTGGTTATGGTTTAGATATAAGTGTAGCGATCGAATCAAATGGCCGAGCCATAAAATTATAACTAACACACTTAAAGTTCTTCAAGAAATGGTGAATCGATTAAACAGTTCCTTGTCTGGGTAACGGGCCATCCTATCATCATATTTCCTCTCTCAAAGAGGGCCTTTTTTTTGAAATGATACGGTTTAAATGTCAACAGTCATTGATAAACTCAAATTTTCCTTTTCTTCCCTTTTGGAGATCATCCAATCGATCAGTCAATCAACGAACTAATCGTTCAATAATATTGCACCAATATCTATTTATCAATTAAGTTTTTTTTCAAATAATTTTTACCTTTACCTTTTTTAGCTCTATTTTTATTGCATATTGCTTTTATTCTGGGGGCTGCCGTTAATGAGGATTTAGTTCCTCTCTGACTTGACCCTTTTTGCCATTTTGCATTTCGATGTTATTTTCATTTTTTATCTGTCTGTAAATATGTTTTAATTATTATCTCTGCTTTTTTATATTATTATTATTATTATCTTATTATTTAGGCAAATGAAGTTATTATAAATAAATATAAATAAATAAATAAAAGTTCCATCGCTTCTGATTGTGATGTCCGTTCCGTTTGTCTGTACGACAATCACTGTTACGAACAACAGTTTATTTTTTTTTTATGACTCCATCAACGTAATGATTACGTGTGAGTTCACTGAATGATAAATGAAATCGCTTTTCCCCTTAACTGCAGAACGGGCTCAGTGGTTATCAGATCCTGCCATGCTCACACAAGGTTCACAGAGAGTGTGCTATTACGATGATTCAGAACGGCGTGTAAGTACACTCAAAAAGTCCACACATCTATAGTAATAAGTGTTGCTACCGGAATAAGATGATTGTTAATTGCACTTTTTGATGCCCAGCCGCTTTGTTAGATTTCGTGTCCAAGATTACCACAATGAAACAGAAACTATAATGCTTTACTTGGTTCTAAAGATAAAAAAAACGTATGAGTCATAGTTTGGTTTAAAATTCTCCACGCCTGCTTCACTATTCCCTTAAAATTTATTTAGGATTAATCTTATTCTGCTCATTTTTCTTTCAGTCGCAGCTGCCCCATTTGCCATCATCCACTGTTTGGTCAGACGTAATGCACCAAGCAGACAGACAGGATTTTGTGCTGAATTCACAATTGTTTATCACACTTTTATGGTTTAAGTTTTGAAACTGATTGAAAGCTTAAGTAGAGGGTCTCAAAGGGGTTAACCATCTGTCGCAAAAGGGAAAAAACATTTAGCTATTAGGCGTAAAAATTTTTCAGGCTTTTTGGTGTCTTACCTGCTAGCGCAGTAACGAAGTTGCACAATCTATTCTAGTATCGATAACGAAAGTGTAGGCTTCTCGCACGTTAAATGAGTTGACAGCTGGCTATTTTCAGGACCTTCAGTTTCTTCATTCAGTGTATGAGTAATGGCTGTCCTGAAGGGTATAATTGCTTTATATCAAGTTGGTAAAGAGAAGGAAATGGATAGATTTAGTGCGACAATTGAAGTCGGATAACACCACACCATTTCCACAGTTAATAGAATCAAATCTGATCCATTATCTTGGTCTCAACGACCAAGTCAAGAGGTTTAGAATAGGGTCATTTGTATATGTATTCGTATTATAATCGTATGGGCCCAAGGGCAATTAGGGATCAATTTCACGCGTATTTTAAAAGTTTTCCAAAGCCGCTTGTTCAAAATATACAAATTGGATCCGAGTGCCATATCATCATGTTAGAAACGCTTGCTGGAGCCGCACGTGGCAATATTGGCCCTCAATATTGGTCCCTTAGTCGATGCTCAACTCTGTTTTTGATGCGCTCCTCAAAAAACCAAAAACAAAAAGGATAGATTTCAAACTGGTTAATCATCATAACAGGAAACGGTATTTCTGAGATCACATGTAAAGTACTTCAGGCGGAGGGTCTCCAATACCTAAACCTTATAAGTATTTAACGTCTGAAAATAAATATATTCTCTGAGCCTTTTGGCTTGAAAACGAGTGTAGAACTTGACTGTTGTGGTCTTGAACGGGTATAGTTCCACGACACCGAATGAAAGAATTTTCTTTTCAACTCCAAATGAACAAAGACAGAGAAGCAACTTAAATGTGTCACTGAAGCTGGTTTTCGAATAAATATAAGTAAAAGAACATCAAGTGATGTTCTCTTGAATTACTGATCTCTGACTTCCGATTTGATAACTGAAATCTATTATCTATTGGGTACAACAGTTTATTTTTTCAAGTTTTTCTGAATTCTAGACCCGACAGTTAAAGTGTTTTACTATCTCTGACAAGAAAGTTTTCTTCGCCAAGTCGCTGAGTGCATAAACCGTATGAGATCTGAACACGTGCATGGCAGTGGATCAGACTGAATAAACAGTGAACAGACAAAAAAACATTTCTTTAGGAGGAGGGAGAAGTAGGTTATTGCTGGGAGGAGAAAACTGATATAAAGAAAGCATAATAAAGAGGTCAAATGTTAGCAAGCTTCTTTCAGCATCATTCTGGGCCCAGTTGGTTAAAGGGTGGATACTGAACGCTATCCAACGGATAAATTGCTATCCAGCGGATGAGAGTTAACAAAATGTACTGAGCTATCCACCGTATAGAGATTTATCCAATGGATGGCGCTGTTCACCCTTCGAACAACCGGGGCCTGATGTTTTCCCGAGGAAAAATTTTTGCCAAACAACATTATGGTTTTGTTAGACCTTTTTTCGTCAAAATCGTCTTTAGCTCGCTGCAATCCAACATGGACCACTACCATCAGAACCTGCTATTTGTATTAACAGAGCAAATATTGTTTATGAGGTTGAAATACGACTCGGTAGACATCTTAGTCGGATGAGAATACAATATCGTTTTCCACGTAGTTTGCCTTTCCACAGCCACACAAAATAAAACAAACTGATGCGAATAAGAAAACTTTGGAGGCGACCTTTTCACACATAAATACTGAAATAAATCATTTGTGAATTTTTGGGGCCCACCTATTTTGTATGATTAAAGATAATAATTTTAAGGCTGGAGAAATGCCACTCTCTGAGTGTCAACTCGTCCAACTTTCTGACGGTATCTTTCTGATTACTTTTTTGGCCAATTTTCACCTTATCAAATGTTTACCTAGCCTTTTTTAACTGTTGCCAGGTTCTATATTTTAGTTATGAGTAAATTGCGTGAAGAAAAAGTTCGTCGTTAAGTCTTTCAGCTTTTTGATTCACGGCCATTCGTCAATCGCCAGATAGTAAGCACTTAGTCACCTATGTACTCCTTGGTCTGTAGCTATAAGTGTTCGTTATGAAAGGTGAGTGATCTATATCTTGCATGGGTCACATACACATACCATTACTGTGTTCAAAACATCTTTATAGCAATACATTTTGGTTCTGGTATCAAATCGATATCGATATGGAATTCTGAAGTCCAGCTGACAACATGTTTCAACTTTTCTGTTTAAATCAGTTATTTTTACTTTTGAGTGAAAAGAAATCGTCTATTTGAATAATGTCTTACCAAAAACGAATGACTGTTTATAGCCTATTAAAAAATTTAACCTGTACACATAGCCATGTAATCATCTCTTTCATGATCAACAATTTTTCAATAGACTTAGCTGCTATAACTCCAAGTTTGTAGGTATATGGCTCAGGCACCAACAATTTTTGCATTTTTGTTTTATTTCTTAAAAGATTCAACGTCTCTCGACCTTGATAAAGCAAACAAAGCTTACAGAGCGCGCGTAACGCGAAACCGAAGCGGAAAAAAAGGCACGTACGTTTGTATACACTTGTCCTTACGACGATCAAGTTAAAAAACATTCATAACAAGAAGCTTCTTTAATAAGCCTAAATTGGTTAGTCCTTGGATATGCAAAGTTAACTTTAACAACTTAACTTTGTTTTTGACCGGAGGGGTTTTGTTTAGTTTAAGTTGTAAGGAAAGCGCATCCATGCCATAAAAAAGATATCAAACGGTCGCAGTCAGTTGCTGGTAGGAGATCTCTTACAAATAATAGTGTCACCTTTTGCGGCGAGCAAAGTACTACGCCTGTATTTTACAGTGGACTTATTTGAAAACAATCATTGAATTTACTGGAGTTGGAGAGGTGATACTTTTATCATGGCGTTCGGACGCGGCTTCAAGCTCTCCGCAAATTTATGTGTGTTTCTCTGTATTTACATCACTTTGGAGTTCTTCAGGTTCTCAGATGCATATGAGAACACTTTGCTTAACGATAGAGAGACGTATTTTGTTTCCCAGATGAATTGCAGGGCTGAAGTTGCTGGTGCTTCATTTCATCGAAACGAACCGACCCGGAGGCAAGAGTCTAATGGACGACTGAAGAGTGTTATGCTTTGTAAGCTTTTTCATCGTGCCTGTTTTGCTTTGACTCTTATTGCTCTTGCTGGTGACATTGAGATTAATCCCGGCTACCAGACATTTGCTGATATCAAGTCCACTAGAGGTCTCAAGATTGCTCACTTGAATATACGAAGTCTCGCAAACAAAACCGACTCTCTGCGTCTTGAGGGAATTAACAACAAAATTTTTGACGTGCTAACTCTGTCCGAGACTTGGCTGGATTCCTCAACAAGTGATGCTGAAATAAAACTCCCTGGATTTGTGTGCATAAGGTTAGATCGCACTGGCAATAAAGAGGGATATGGCGGAGTTGCTATGTATGTAAGAGAAGATTTGGCGTTTCGTTTGCGGAATGATATCAATACTGGTGGACAGGAATGTTTATGGATTGAGTTAATTCGAGATAAATGTAAGCCAACGTTATTATGTTGCGCTTATAGAGCACCAGATGCCGATCTCCGCACTTTTATTTCGTCTCTGCGAGATAGTATGCCTGCTGTTGATCTTGAAAAATCGGATGTGGTCATTTTAGGAGATCTAAACGCAAACATGATGCCTAATTCAAAATTGCCCAAGAAAGACAAACAACTACTTCTCAACTTCTCGCGCGCTTTTGACTTCACACAGCTGATAAAAGAGCCTACTCGAATATCTGACACCTCACGGACCTTGATTGACCTGATTTTTGTCAATAATGAACATCGCATTGTTAAATCTGGTGTTGTTCCGTTTCCATTGAGCGACCATTACCTGGTGTTTTGCATTCTAAAGACTGGTGTGCACACAAAAGCACATCCAAGAATGTTTGAGTATCGCTCTTACAAGAATTTCGATGCGAATTCATTTAACGAAGATCTTAGGAATGTTCCTTGGCACGTCGTTGACAATGAAAACAATATCGATGACGCTTTATTAACTTGGAACAAACTGTTTTCAGAAGTTGCAGACGATCATGCACCTGTCAAACGACGACGTGTGAAGGGAACACCTATTCCTTGGATGAATAGCAAAATTAGCGAATCAATGAGAGATCGAGACTGGTATCATCGTAAAGCACGTAAATCGAACTCAGAAAAGCACTGGAACACTTACAGGAAACTGAGGAACAAAGTAAACCGCTTAGTAAAATCTGCTAAGTCGAAATATTACTGCGAAATGATCGAGGAAGCCAGAGGAGATCACGGCAAAATGTGGAAAGCTGTAAACGAAGCATGCAATCGTAATTCATCCTCAGAAGAGGTTCAGTGCATCATTTCCGATGGCATTCAGCACACCACTTCCAAATCCATTGCTGTTGCTTTGAATAGCTTCTTTGCATCCATAGGCAAGCGCCTAGCTGACAAAATAACCTGGTCGAATTGCAACTTGGTTTTAGAACAACCGTTGTCTCAGTTCCAGTTAACTGAACTAGAGGAATCGTTTGTGCTTCAGCAGCTTACCTCTTTGAAGACAAATAAAGCAATTGGTTTGGACAAAATTAGTGCTAGACTACTCAAGAGCTCTGCTAATACAATCACTCCCTCCATCACTAAGCTGTTGAATCGATCGATTCTTACTGGTAAATTTCCTAAATTGTGGAAATGCTCAAAAATTACAGCCTTGTTTAAATCAGGCGACCGGTCAAATGCATCGAACTATCGACCTATCTCTAATTTACCGACACTCAGTAAAATTCTCGAGAAAGCCGTGCATTCCCAGCTGTACCAGCACTTGGTTATTAACAACCTTCTCACAAGGAAACAGTTTGGATTCAGGAAGGGGCTCTCTACTGAATCTGCTTTGACATCATTTGCTGATGAAGTCTTATTGAACATGGAACAAGGTAAACTGTGTGGGGCCGTGTTTTTGGATTTAACCAAGGCTTTCGACACTGTGGACCATCGGATTTTGTTACGCAAGCTCTCCAAAATTGGTTTATGTGAGAACTCGCTTCAGTGGTTCCGCTCTTACATTACTGACAGGAAACAGCGTACATGTTGTGGGAATGAGTTGTCTGATGAATTGCCAGTTACCCATGGGGTCCCTCAGGGAAGTATTCTGGGTCCTCTGCTATTTGTCATCTACATTAACGATTTGCCAAGCGTTCTAGATGCCTGTCAAGCATCACTTTATGCAGATGACACGGTGATCTACTGCTATGGGTCTTCCTCTCAGGAGCTGACTGAAAAGCTCAACCAAGACCTCCTGGCTGTGGCGAAATGGCTGAATGAACATAAGTTAACACTGAATCTGGACAAAACCAAATGCATGCTTATAGGCAGTAACAAGAAGTTACAGAGGAAAATAGCTCTAACTGTTTCAATCTTTGATCATTGTATAAACAATGTTACTTGTTTTAAATATCTTGGAATCTTAATATCGTCTGATTTTTCGTGGACAAATCATGTCGAATACATGGCAGGGAAAGTTAATCAAAGGCTTGGCCTACTTAGACGCATTAAGCATTTGTTACCGTTTAAGGCGCGCATCCTTTTTTATAAAAGCTTTGTTATGCCCTTATTCGAGTATGCTGATTTAGTTTGGGGAGACAAACATAATGTAACTTTAATGTCTAGTTTGCAAGTGCTTCAAAATAAGGCGGCTAAAATAATATTAGATCGACCACTGTATTCCTCTGCGTCTGATGCGTTAACTACACTGAAGTGGTTAACACTAGAAAAAAGGCGCTTCCAGCGCCGATGCGTACATGTATATAAATGTCTTAATGGTCTCACGCATCACGAACTAACATTAGTCACTCAGCAAGAACAGCATAGTTACAACACAAGAAATAAAGCAAACCTCAAAATTCCATCCGTTAAAAGAAACTGGGGCAAACAAAGAACTGGCTATCATGCTGCAAGTGATTTTAACTCGCTGGACAAAACTATACGAGCCTCTGATAATGTAAATATTTTGAAGCGTCAGATTTTTAATTCATTGATTTAAGTTTTGTATTACACATAAGATACATTAGTTTTTAGTAGCATCTTTTAGCATTTTTATTCATTGTAAATTTTTAATTTTTAATTTTCGAGGTCCTTTTTGTAAACCACTTTTTAGTGAAAAAGTTTCCTCATTAAAGATTGTCATTAATTAATTACTGAATGGTGGTACGGATAAAGTTAGTCCTGCTATCTTCGAATCTCAGAAAGGCGTATCATTCAAGAACAATTTCAAGCTAAGTTGAACTTTTGGAGAACAGCGACGAAAACATTTTTACGCTCTTCGTCCTGGTTCACAAGCCTTAGCAGTATGCTTCAACACGAGTCAGGAAATTACAAAACTATAACCTTGCTGTTGTGTTTACAGCTGCGGGAAGTTTAATCAAGAAAGTGAATTGGCTTGGTCAGTTATTGATGGAGATATTTAAAAAATGATAATGTCACCCGTTGTGAAAAGCAAACCATTATATCATTATTCAAAATGAACTTATTTGATTTCTTCCTGAGAACAATAAATTTACAGACACTTATTGGTGCGTAACTTGAAATCAGTCTTTGTCTCGTAGGCTACGAATGTTCGCAGAGCGTGTTATTTACTCGACACTAACAATTTTACTTCGAGTGTCACACCTGACAAAATGGCCTTATGCCAAAAAATATGTTCAAAATGTTGCATTACGCTTAGTTGAATAATTAAAAAAAAATAGCTGTTAAGAGCCCCTCAACCTCCCTTCCCCTATTTCTTCCACCAAAATAGGTAAAACTTGCTAAGAATAAAATGATTACCTAAGTTCCGAACACGACATCTTACTGGATCAAATTCCTAGAGTGATTTAGGGATTTAGTTTCAGCGTTGTATATTCGATGGTGCGTTTTCTCATTGGAAGCTTCCAGCTGCAATTTCATAACAGAGTGAAGCTGCACTGCTAACCTTCTTGGGAGACAAGACTAGCACGCCAGGGCAGGATGCATTATGCGATGGATTTTAAATAAGCTATGACATAGATGGTTCGCGAACCTGAGAGTCTTGCACGCCCCTTTGCTCGCGACAGTGTAAACGGAATAATTATATTTTTGTTTCCGCCTGAGCATTTTGTGAACTATCAAGCTGCGCTTCAGTGATAGCTTTGAACAAAACTGACTAATGACCTTGAACAGCATATGCTTCGATCAGTAGTTTCTGTTTCGATTATGTGACATCATTTTTGGCCTGCTCAAACAAGAACTTATCCTGAACTGAACATCAGCTCAATCCAGTTTAACCAGGTAAGGCTAGAATTTTAAATCTCCTAACTGTTTTCCAGATTAATACGTACAAGAGAGGTCTGTTTGCCAAAGCCTACTCCACAGGTCTAAAATCGTAAAGACAAATCAACAGATTGTCGCAAGATTATTTTTAATTCAAGGGGAAAGCTGAAAAAACGCAACGCTTTGAAACTGTTGTGGTTACTGTTGAAAGTTTAAATTCCTGTGAAATTGTGTAGTGCAGTAGTCAGTGCTCATAGTGTGTATTTAACTTAATGTTCAATCGATGCACGCATGTGTGAACATAGAGGGAAATTAAGCTATCCGTTCTGCAATTGCTTGCATGTGATTTCGATCCCAATGGATAACGGATTTAACTTAAACCGCCCTCCAAACAGCTTCCGGACACTATAGAAGAGACAAAGTGAGCAGATATTCGTTAACAGTCAAGATATACTGCATACAGGGCACACCTTAGAATGCATATTAAGATGATAATTTTCACTGCCTTCTGAACAGCTTCTGGGGTAGGTTGAATAAGTAAAGTGAGCACATGGTCGTTGATAGCCGAGATAGATTGCATAAGAAGAATAAACTGTGGTGCATGTCTGTAATAACTATACTTTATTTTTATCGGAAATTGATTAAATAGCGGTGCGTTCCTCTTGAGTACCCGTGATCTGCTTTCATTTCTAGCTACCACGAACAAAATTAGAAAATATCGGAAATTGATTAAATAGCGGTGCGTTCCTCTTGAGTACCCGTGATCTGCTTTCATTTCTAGCTACCACGAACAAAATTAGGAAGCATTTTGATCGAGTCTCTCGAAACCACAACTAAAGTACTTACGAAAGTCAATCAGTGGAAAGGAAACTGTGAAAAGGAACCAATCAAAACTGTAAGGGAAACCAACCAAAGTGCTTTGGGCGCGTGTTACCGAAGAGACCAAGGCATGATTAGGATGATTGGCTGAGAGGATGGCGTGAGTTACATGCAACAATCACCGAGCGAAGCAGTCCCGGATTAATTTCGACATTCAATTCACATTGGCTAACGTAAACCAGTGTAACTCGTCAAAGCATTTTATTTTGTTGTTCCCAAATGGTTATCAACAACTTTATCGATTCATAGGTAGACAAGAGGGTAGCAAGGGAAGGTTCCTAATCCCATTTCACGCGTAAAGTTTAGAAACAATCACGCGTCACATGTACTTAAAATAGTATTTCACGCGCAACGAATTTAAAAGGGAAAACTTCAAACCTCACTGAACCTTACCTTCTTGTAAAATTCACGAGTCAAGTATTGATTTTTTGGACTCAATCACGTGTCAGGTACAAACTATCTGCCACTCTCAGACAAACCTACAGGTTTGAGATCGCACGACGTCATACAATACGATAATTGATCTCTTACGTAAGTTGTACTGTAAAAGTAGTCGAAAAAACACAGAAAATCACTGGCGAGGGAACAATTTTTTTTATCAAACTTCAAATAGAAAGGATTTCAGGGATCGAAGGTTACGAATTTTATCTATGTAAATTTTCTCGTGATCACTCGAATTAAGGCCAGATTAACCTTCAGAACAGGCGTCATTTCTAATAAGTGTTTCTCAGATAAGCGTAAGACAAACTTAAGGCAAACGCGATGCTCCTCCATCTCCTCACGCGAGTCTCGCGGGCCTCCACCACTTGAAAAATCGATTGGCCGTTTCAAATTACAGTTAACCTAATTTACATTCAAATTGATGGCACTAAATACTGTTTCAGTTAAGATGTTAGATAAACCAACACCAAAAATGCATTGGAAGCCTAGGTAACTATCAATCGATTCAAATTACTCTGTCACGTAGTTAGGTGAATTCAAGACGGGACTTTAACTCGGCGTAATTTTAAGTTCTTTTACTTGCGTTGTTTTATAACAGCCCACCGATCAAGGCCAGTTTGTTTCAAATTCATCGAGAAGATTGCTTTTGAAATGCTATGATAAAGGGATTACAAGGATGCCAGGTCTTCCTGAGCTTTAGGTTTTATAGTCTTATAAGGAGTCCCTTTGGGTCGCATTCGCTTGTACAGTACGCTCAGCGCTCAGTGGATGTATATTATTTTGCTTGTTGCGAAATTCTACATTTTGTGAACGCGCCACACGCGCATCATATACTCGCAAACTCTACGATAATGGCACTTTACACGAACATAGGACCGCCTTGAATCTGTTCTTCTGTTTTCACTACACACGCTTTTTTTACTAGTTGGATCGATATTTCGTCTCCGTTATTTGCCATGGAATGTCTTTGATTCTATAGCTCTTGGCTGTTTAATTTGTTTCGGAAATTTTTAATATGGCGACTAAAGTCACTTGCAGTTTTTAGATGCCGTATGAGGTAGAATGACTTTTGCCGAGATGATCCCGTACTACTTTTGTATTTAGCAACGCACTTCACAATCCAGAGGAGAACTTGGTAGCATCATCGCAAAAGCGACACACACACACACACACACACACACACACACACACACACAAAAAACAAATCCACTTCCCCTTCGAAACCTAGTCGTTCTATCTTAACATGTTCATAAGATCGCATGGACATATCAGAACGTCACTAAAGACGAAATGCCAGCCTGCTGCAGGACCTCGGTGAAAACGAAAGAAACGTGCGCGAGAGAGCTGACTAAAACATTCCGCCAGGAGTAACATTATTCAGCTTGAGTATAAAAAATTTGATGACACTTAATGTGGATGAATTTCTGTTTTAAGCTTTACCTTTTTTTCCAGGAGTAATACATTTGACACGGAAAGATGGACAGAACAGCTCTTTTGTTTTCTCTTTCTACCTGCGGAGTTGCTCGGCTGCGTGGGCGCTGATACTAGATAAGAGTAAGATGCGTGGAAAGTTAATTCGAACGCGAATTAACTGACAATCAAATCACCGGAGAAAAGTGAGTGAATTCGACAACCAAAGAAGTAAGTAAAAAATTACCACACATTTGTTTAAGATCTAGAGGGAATAGAATACTGCAACGAATCATTGTTTTATACATTTCTTTATTTTCCGATGTCAATATCATTTTTTTAATGCTATTGTTAGGACTCTTAATCCAGGAGAATTGAACTTAGAATTTTGCTTACTTTTGGTAAGAACATCCGACGCTTTTGGATTTTATATTACATCAAGTGAAAACCAACAACATTTGTCCATTTGTCTACATTTGTTTATGTTTAAGGTGTAAAGAAGCGCATCGATGCCGTAAACTACTTGCGTTGTTGCAGTGTCTATTACGACAGCTTCTGGATTGTGGCGAAAATAATTGACAGTTGACTCATTCTCTAGAAAACAGGATTGTGGCGAAAGTGATTATTGAAAATTTGTAATTGTCGAAAGTGTTTTTAAAGAATTTGGTTTCTGAGAGGTTCATTGAAAGATTATTGGCGCCTGCTTTGGCGAATAAATGCAAATGAGATGAGAGCAGACCGGAGAGCCGTAGTATTGGTAAACAAGAGATCATGAGCTGCGTTTAGCGTACAAAAGTTTTTAAAGCAGCCCTTTTGAATGACCACTTGGCCAGCACATTTAACAAAATCGAGTTCATGAAAACAAAGCTTGCCAATCATTTATTACACGAATTCATGGGGTGTTGTTGAATTGCTCAGAAATATAGCAAGGTCCAACTTTAGGCCTTGCGGTTACTGTCCAAAAAAATGAGAATTTCTCATCGTTCATTTTCCATCGTACAACATTTTTCATCTCTCTTCATTTCCAGTTTCAGGTAAACTTGGATCTAGGTACCCCATGATATCGTCTATATTTCCCAAAATCAATTTGCATTTTTCGAAGGTATGTCGCAAAATTGGCGTCCAGGCGTGTCCACTCGCCTAGCCATTCATGTTGTAAGACAGATTCACCGAAGAATTTCTAGAATGCTGGCTATTGTTTAATTCATTCAATTTAATTTGTATTGTTTTTTTTTTAACACGTCAATCGAAAACCGGAAAAAGGGAGGAATTTTTTCGCGTTTGTCTGCATGAATACACAAGTCTGGTCGGCGTTGCGTTGTTAACTGATTTACTGACAATTATGTAAGGTACGCAAGGATCTTGAACGTTTCAGCCGCCAACATCACGTTAAGCTTTTAAAGCTTTGAAATTGAGACTTGAAGTCCTTCGCCATATTTGCCTTGCTTTCCATTCATAGCTTCCAGGTAAATGAATGTGGCGATTTCTTAAGAAAGCTGAGAAATTTGCAGAAAGGCTTTCAAACCTGAGAAGAAAGCATGATTGCACACTTACGGGTGGAAAATCTAGTAAATTTTTGCTTTAATCTTGTCTTCCTATTATTACTATTATTATCCCGGAAGCAGACGATTTATATATATTTCTGTCCATTGCCTGCTTAACTATTTTTTCGAAAATTGCCAAATAACAGCAACTTGACTGCGACAGACAAGTCTTTAACCCCTATCATGTTAAGATATCTTGCAGTTATAATGTAATATGTTGTGCGTAATAGGAATAATTAAATCCCAGATTCAACCCCAGAGACATCAGAATAAATGTTTGCAAAGCAGACTTTTCTTGCCTGAGCAAATTTACGACGATTTGACATACTACGCCCATGCTTTCAAACTTCAACACTTGAAAATCGTTGGACTGCAAATTGTGGAACTTGATTCATGACTGCGCTGAATGTGACCGAAAAACTGTATCCAGTCACTTTTAATTTTTCCTACTCTGCTTTCTGTTTGCACAGCATTGGTTTCCTTAAATTGTAAATACATGTATCATGGAAAACGAAGCTAACGGTTTGACAGACTCCTTCGTGGCCAGACACACTACAGATCCTAACTTACGCTTGGAACTGCTTTCTCGTAATCAAAATGGCTCACGCTATGACCAAGGTACAGGAATGGGGGCAGAGGTAAGAAACATTGAATACAGCATAGCTTTTTGTTGTTTTTTCGCTGTTGCGACTGCCCCTTTGAGGTGCTTTGCGATATCTCTACAGAAAAAATATTACCAATTTTCATTTACTTAAAATAAAAAAACAGCTCATAGGCTTATGAGGCATCAAAACGAGCATTCCAAGCGGGCAAAATGGATCTATATCACCCACCCGAAGAATGAGCATTTTTGAAAATAATCTTATTTTGTTTCATTTCTCCAGATTGTCAGATCAAACAACACTGCTATCGACTCGTCTGCAGCCGGTTTCTCTTCGGCCGAAGTCTTCCCAACGAACTCTCAAGCTTCAACTTTGTTTAAATTGTCTTCACTGAACATAAGACCTTGGAATGTTGAATCTTTAGAGTCCACGAACAACAGTCATCTTGCGTTGATGCAAGGAGTAGCCAGAGCAACGGTCCAAATGAACAGGAGAATGCGGGAAAGAGAACAGCGTAAATTGGAGCGGGAACAACCTCAAACGAACCAGGACAGAAGGGAAAGAGAGATCAGAATGAGAAGAAATTGAGAAATGATAGAAAGAGAGAGAATGGCAAGAGGCAGCAGAATAATGCAATGAGAGAAGAGATTTGTTGAGTGCGTGAAACCTTGTTTCATATAACATTCCTATTGTTTTAGAAAGTTTTGTACAAATGTAGTAAATATGCATTTTCCACGCAAGATGCTGGTCTATGTAAACAGCTAAAAACTTGATGTGTTCAACTTCTTCAACAATTGTATTATTCATTTTGAGAGGACTTGTCACTAGCAATTTGTCTTTTAGTTCTAAAAATTATGATCTTTGTTTTTTTTTCAATGTTTTCAGAATTTTTCGAAAAAGCAGGAAGTATTGAAATTGGTCTGTAATTTTCAATCGAGGATGGGTCGTCCGCCTTTAATACAAGGACCACTTAAGCAATTTTAAGTTTAGATGGAAAATTACCCGAAGTCAAAGACAAGTTGAGATATGCAACAATGGTTCACAGATAGAATCAAAGAAGCTCTTATTGGTAGACATAGGCAAATTGTCCATACTAAGATCTTTGCCGTCTTTAAAGTTTTTTATAACTTTAATGAGCTTGTTTATTTAAACGGGATCAAAATTTTGTAGGGAGAAAGATGAGACTGGCGTTAGGTATAAATTAAAAGACTAAAACAATAGGATGATCTTGCTTGCTAGATTTGGGCCAACATTAGCAAAGTATTAGCAGAACCTGTTTGCAATCTCTTTAGAATCAGTAATATTCACACCGTGTTCCTGTATCAATGAAATATTAAGAGGTTTGCATTTCTTGCGATTTATAGCAAAATTTAGAATTTTCCATGTAGCTTTGATAGCGCTTTTATTTTTAACAAGCAGGGCTTCATAGTGTTGTTTTTTGGCAATTCTTAATAATCGCGTCAGCTTATTTTTGCATGTTTTGTATGTATTCAGTTTATTATTTGAGCGAGAGCTCAGGTGTTTTTTGTACAGCTTGTTCTTTTGGCTTAATGATTTCAATAATCCCTTAGAGATCCAAGGCTTTGTAATGTTTTATTCAACTCTCTCCCTTTTACGTTCTTAAAAGGAAAACAGGTGTCGAAGATTCCTATTTTTTTTTCCAATAAATGAATCATAAGCTATATTAGCATCTTCAGCTTCATTAACGAAACACCAATCGGTGTCATGCAAGACAATATTGAATTCATTTCTTCGCTTTGTACTTGTATCTCTCAGAACTAAGCCTCTTTTGTCTTTCAGCGGCCTGTCGCGTCCGTCTGAAACAATTGAAATCATAAATGTGGGTTTATCATATCAAGTTCAATCTTTTTATCATCGTTTTCTAGAAAGCACCATAAAAACGCGTCGGAAGAAAATTTAAGAAACTGCTGCTCTCATTTGATCTCCAGTCTGGGAGACTTCTTTTTTCAGTTCTTTACGAAATCAGCCTTTTTCTCGTAGGCTACGAATATTCGCGGAGCGTGTTATTTACTTGAGGCTAACATTACACTTCGAGCGTTACACCTGACAACATGGCCTTATGCCAAAAATTATGCTCAAAATGTTTCTTTACGCTCAATTTAATGATCAAAAACAAAGAGTCTTTTAAGAGCCCCTCAACCTCCCTTCCCCTACGCCTTCCACCAAAACAGGTAAAAATTGCTAAGAATATAATGATTACCAAAGTTCAGAACACAACATCTTACTGGACCAGATTCTTAAAGTGCAAACAAGCATAAGCAGGGTAAGTGATGACACTACTCAGGATACGGAATTTATATATTCCCACATACATCCTCCTCAATCCTGTTAGCTTACTATGGTCATGGCATTTCAAACATTGTGTATATGCCACAAGTTTTCTATTCCCCTGACTAATTACCTTTTAATAGTGTTTATATGTTGAGGAAATGCTTGGGTTGAAATATAATACAAAGACTTGCCAGTAGATAGTTTTATTGCAGTTTTGATTCAGTGTAACGTAGGGCTGGAAAATAAACTAATAAGAGCTCCGCTTTTATGCTTGGCTAAATCTATATATTATATTGTTGAACATCAAGGAAAATTTTAAGAATTTCAGTAATTATGAAAATTGAGACAAGTGGTTTTTCTGATTGAAATATCTCTATTAAGCAAACCTCGATTACTCTCGGTAATTTACTATATCCCGCCCACCAGGGATTTAGTTTCAGCGTTGTATATTCGTTGGTAGTTTTCTCATTGGAGGCTATATGAGAGAGGTAAGCTGCTATGCTAACCCTCTTGGTAGAAAAGACTAAGACTTGTTGATTTTACCATGTTTAGCAATGGATGTGGATTGTAAGGCCAACCTGGACGGTGCTAGCACGCCAGGGCAGAATGCATTATGCGATGGATTCTAAAGAAGCTCACGACATAGATGGTTCGCGAGCCCCAAAGTCTTGCACGCCCCTTTGCCCGCGGCGGTATAAACAGAATAATATATTTGTTTCCACTGGAGCATGTTGTGAACTATCAAGCTGCGCTTCAATGATAGCTTTGAACAGAATTGAATAATGACCTTGGACAGTTTGTGCTTCAATCAGTAGTTTCTGTTTCGATTATGTGACATTATTTTTGGCCTGCTCAAACAAGAACCTATCCTGAACTGAACATCAGCTCAATCCAGTTTAACCAGGTAAGGCTAGAATTTTCCTAACTGTTTTCCAGATTAATACGTACAAGAGAGGTCTGTTTGCCAAAGCCTACTCCACAGGTCTGCAATCTTGAAGTCAAATCAGCGGATTGTGACTATATCAGTTTTAATTCAAGGGGGAAGCTAAACGAACTTAACGCTTTGAACTGTTGCGGTTACTGTTGAAAGTCTAAATTCTTGTGTAGTTGTGTAGTGCAGTAGTCAGTACTCATGGTGTGTATGTAACATAATGTTCAATCGAGGTGCACGCATGTGTGAACATGGAAGGAAAATAAGCTATCCGTTCTGCAAATGCTTGCGTGCTATTTCGGAGAAAGCAAAGACTAACTGAAGATCCCAACGGACAGAAGATTTGCTTTTAACCGCCCTCCAAACAGCTTCCGGACACTATAGAAGAGACAAAGAGAGCAGATATTCGTTATCAGTCAAGGTATACTGCATACAGAGCACACCTTAGAATGCATATTAATAATGGTAATTGGATAGAGTGGAGCCCAATTCGGTCTGTAATCATACAAGTGATTAACAAAATCGGACGAACGCGAAGCGGGAGTCCGATTTGTCAATCACGAGAATGAATGTCGGATCGTTTGTCAATCACGAGAATGAATATCGGATCATTTTATCTTGTCGTTCCCAAGCTTTTCTTATGTACGTAAAATCTTCGACATGGATAACTCGGTAAAATGGGTTCCCTCAACGTAGTAAGCGGTCAGATAACAAACGATGCATTGTGGAAGAACAGTAAGGTGTGATATTTTTATTGAGAATTTGATTACATTTTTATTCCTCAGAGCGGTCGTAAACTTATAATTATAGGTTATAATATTACAAACTTACAATTTCGCCATTACTATTATTTCGCGAGGTGATCATCTCACAGCTGAAACTTGAGCCGACTGTGATATAATACGATAATTGATCTTCTACGTTAGCTGTGCTTTGAAGCGGTCGATGTCAACTTGATTTAAGTCATCACGAGAAATGTTTTATGTATACTGCGATTCCTAAAATTAAGTAAAATTTCGAGGAACGTCGGTGGCGGGGGTTAAATCAACCTTCCAAAATCCCTTTATGTCGTCATCCGCAAAAACACAGGAAAACAACGGCAAGGAAACAATTTTTCATCCCACTTTAAAGAAAATGGGTGTCACGGATCTAAGGTTACGAATTGTATCTGTGTAAATTTTCTGGTGATCACTCGCTAGTCAGATAAGCACAAGTCAAACGCATAGAAAGTGCGAGGCTCCTCCATCTCCTCGCGCGAGTCTCGCGGGCTTAGCAAAACGATGCTGTTGGAACCAACAAGACTTTTAGCCTGTTTCAAATTTATCATTTCTTTGGAATGGAAGACAGTTCTGAAGTGAACTAATCTTCAACAAGTCTCCTCAAAATTTCCAGACCATCCAGAAGATTGCTTTTGAAATGCTATGATAAACGGATTACCAGGATGCCAGTTCTTCCGAAGCTTTAGGTTTTATAGTCTTATAATATGTCTCTTTAGGTCGCTTCCGTTTGCACAGAACGCTCAGCTGAAGAAATTGTGTTAGCACCACAGGTGCCAAGTTACGGTTTGGTCCCCGGCAAGGCGCAGTTTAAAAAGGAGGTAGGGTTACCAAGCTGGTTTTCAACGGTCGTGTGTCAAAGTTGATGTGTACGCGGGCTGTTAGAAACCTCTAAACTGGAAATTTTTGAAGCAAACTGCGGCTTTAGCGTCGGTTGCACGGGGAAGATTGAGTTTGTAGTGAATTGAAATAAAACTACTGTATATGTGCCTGGATTCAGCCTTGGATTTGTGGCCGCCCGGTCATTTTGCGCAGAGATTTTTCGCTTTTCGGATTGGACGTTCGGCAATGGACTGTTCAGCCTTGGGCTTTTCTTATGTACGTTGAAAACCTCGAAATGGACGACTCACTAAAATGGGTTCTTTTCATCAAGGTAAGCGGTTAGATAACAAGTGATACGCTGTGGAAGCAAGGTTAAGAATTTTTATTGAGAATTTGACGTTCTTTTTAATTCCTTAGAGCGGTCGTAAATATTCCCATACAAACTCTTATAATTCCGCCATGACTGTTATTGCGCAAGCTGATCATCTCATAGCTGGAGCTTGGGTCGCCTGTGAGTGAATGTATATTATTTTGCGAGATTCTGTGTTCTGTAAACTCGCCGCACGCGCATCATATACTCGCAAACTCTAAGATAATGGCGCTTTACAAGAACATAAGACCGCCTTGAATCTATTCTCCGGTTTTCACCACACATGCTTGTTGAACTACTTTTCAGTCGACCTGCTTAATTTGTTTCAGAAATTTCTGAAATGGCGACCAAAGTCATTGGCATTTTTTAGATAGCGTATGAGGCAGAGTGACTCTGGCCGAGATCATTACGCATTACTTTCGTATTCAGCAACTTGGTGGCATCATCGCAAAAGCGTACGCACACACACACAAGACAAATCCACATCCCCTTCGAAACTTCATCATTTTATCTTGCAGCTATACCAAATTTACTATCTTGACGTGGCCCTCAAAGTTTTCTTACCCGCAACGGTTGTCTGGTTTCCGGTGTGGCAACGCGAAGAGCGTTACGTTATGAGAAAGACGATATTTTGATCTTTATCTTGCCATGAGGTCATACTTAGAGCCTCATAAACAATATTTTCTCTGTATATATGATAAATAGCAGGTTCCCACGGTTGTTAGCCATGATGGATTGCAGGGAGCAAGTGACGATTTCGCAGAAAAAAAGGACAAAACTGCAATGCTGTTTAACGAATACTTTCCTGGACAAAACATTACTATGACACTAAAGAAGCTCACCAAAATTTGCCCTCTTTTTTGTACTTTCTTTGCTTTTATTATTTTACTCCTCTCTACAAACCTATTTCTCCTCGAGCAATATTTTAAAACCTCTCGACAATAGTAGGGTTCAGCGCATCTTAGACGGTGGGCTCGCTGCGGGTCTAAATACAACTTAGACAGTCTAATCTCCTGCCATGCGTGTGTCCAGATCCCATACAGTTTCCTCTCTTAGAACTTCCCGTAAGAGGGAAAGGAAGACTCTAACTTTCGTGTCTAATTCTTAGAAAAACTTTGAAGTAAAACACAAATTGTCATGCCTAATATAGAACATACAAATAGGTCGGTTATACAGAAGTTAAGAATCAGTATAATTCATTAAAATGTTCAGCTCGAATGACAAATTAAATTGCTTCTCTGTCTCTGTTCATTTGAAGTTGAAACGACAGTGCTATTATCCTTTGTCGTGGTTCCTTTGAAAACCATCCCCCTTTTTAAGACCACACAGTCAAGATCTACGCTCGTTTTCAAGCCAAAAAGGCCCAGAGACCGGTAGACCATAGAAATTTTTGACATTACTCACTTGCAAGAATCATAGCAGGGAAACCTCTGTCTAAACACAGGAATAACAGTAAAGTACCTTGCATGTGGTATGATATATTGCTTTTCCTGTTATGATGATCGTGCAGTTTGCAATTTTTCCTTTTCGTTTTGTGTTCTTTTTTCGACGAGTGTGGGCCCGCTATAATGAAAAGGGTTGATGAACAACTTGGGGGCCGCGAAAAAAAAATTACCAAAGGGACGGAAATCTGAATCAAAGAGAGGAAATAGAAATAAGCTCGATGTCTGGAGGAGAAAAATAAACTCAAAAACTCGCTGATGTTTAGAGCATGAACCCACGCTCTTCACGATGACTGCATTTGAGAGAGAGAGAGAGAGAGAGATGCAGACTATCGAGGCTTCCTCGTTACAAGGACATGCGCATTAGTTTGCTTATCCTGTTGTTGATGAAACGCTGCTATACATAGCTAATATACATTGGATGAGATGGACAACCAATCGCCGCGTTTTAATTGATAGTGATGAGGAGGATTCAGGAGGATGTGAATTAAGTGATCGTTGTCCTTTTGTAAGAGGTTAGTGTCTGTTAATTACTGGTTATTCATTTCTCTTCGCTTCTTGCAATTGCAAAGTCTAATTAACATGACACTGTTGATAACCAAAAGAATTATTCCAGCTCGCTAGAATTGAAAAGTTACCCTCGTTGTTATGTTTGGTACGTTGTAATATTTTGTTCATGTGAATTTCAGTTAACAGAGAAACAATTTTAGTGTAGCGTGATATATTTTAAATTCGACGTCTTCTCATTTTCCTTAAGGAAGTTTGATTTTATAACGACACCGAAACTTCAAATAATTTTACACAAACTCGTTTAATGTCGTTGATACACTAACCAAAGTGTAAAATTAACATCTCGTTGGACCATGTAGCCGATATGTGAACGTTTCCCAGTATTTTCCTTCAGAATGAAAATAGTGAGGGTACATATTCCGCTTCACTGGTCTTCACATGCGTTGTCCGCGTAGTATTTTTAACTATGACTTCCCGTTTCCTCTTCGTATATTCCTAAGCTTTTAGTTTAGAGGGAGAAGTGTGAGGTCAACAGACTTCGCGTGACCCGCTGAGCTAAATGGTAACAGAGAAGACTGCGGCGGGTGCTATAACGAGTTTCACAGAAATCTGTTCGCTACTGTAGGAAAACATATTCGTAGAGCATGTAGGCTTTCAATTGTTATTCTACAAACGAATCAAATATTCTACTTAACCAGTTTCTTACAATTTATGAATTCTAGTTGAAAACGAGCGAGGAAAACGATCTTACGAAGTGCATGGCATTCCTCAAGATCCAGCAGTAAGGGCTTTTACGTCACGAGGCTAAAGATATCCAAGTAGCTTTTTATATGTGCACCACGAAGAGGCTCTTTTTCCCGTCTTGGACCCACGCGTGTTTATTTTAAAAGTCTTCCGAAGAGATTATAAACTGCAGTCTATGTTCTCTTTATCGTCTTCGGTCTTATTCAACAAGCTCATGGCTCAGGGGTGTGACGACAAGGGGATCGCCTTGTTCTTGTTGCAAACTCCATTTCTACCGTCTCTCGAGTCGGGTTTTGGATCGTTCGGGGTAAACGCGTGCGCTCAAATCTTTAACACGTGGTGGTAATCGAACTTATCGCGGTACTAAGGATGATGTGTTATTCGTCACCAAGCTCTTATCAAAGCTCGGAAGTTATCTGCTCTCAATATTTATATCTCTGTGTCAGATTTCAAGATCGTTACTTTGGTTTTAATCTTTGTCTCATAAGTACGCGCAAAATCCCTCGGTCAGTAATCTTCCTTAAACGATTGCGGTATAGTCTAATATGACGTCACGTCTCACTGAACATAAGTTGAGGGTTTTCCCGACTATCGCTTCCAGACGACATTTGACGGTTTCAAATTTGCATATTTGCATTGAAAGCCGTTAATGCCGCCCATCTAAATTCGTTCACTTCGGCAAAGTTGCGATGTGAACGTTGTACGTCCTCTTACTCCAACGATTAGAGGGCAAAAGATTTAGACACACGAAACATTTTTCAAGCTGACGTAGGTGAGTTTGTCCGGGGTTTGTCAATTTTTATTGTTTACATTTCGCTTTAATTCATCGAAGTCGAACAGGCCTCGACGTGTTCTGAAAATCGTAATTCTGATCGCATCTCGTAGAATTGTTCAGTCACATGATTGTTGTAAGGGAAAGACCCGCTCGAAGCCTGACTTACTGATGTGTGATGCCTATATTTCCTTCAGGTCCCTGTACTTCATGTTTTCTCGTGATCGTTTTTTTTTTAACTGAATACGACCTTTGTCTGTCTTCAATTCACGCGCCATCTTAGTTGTGTGCCTAACAAAAATGGCCCGTGACAAAGGGATTATTCAGTTCAAAAAACACACATGAGGGTTTCTCACATACAACTTGCTTGTAAACATTGCAACTTTCAAAGCTTGATGTTTCTTTCTACGTTTTTAGTGGGAGGAATTTTCAAGACAAGTATTAGAAACTGGTGTTCTTGAATAACATTTTGACTGTCTGATTTTCAGTCTAGGAGACGAAAATAATTTTTTACCCTTCCTTTCTGAATGAGTCTTTGTTTCGTGGGTTACAAATGTTCGCAAATTTGATTGCAACAACGCAGACATGCAATTGAGACAGAGCGTGTTATTTATTTAAGGTTGCGGCTAAATAGCAGGGCACGTTCTGGAATGATTAATAAATGCTCTGCAGTCAAAAATTTACATATAAGTTCCGCTTAGGGTATAAGATGTTCGTTCGCTAATGTCACGCGATTTCAAAACGTTTGGAAAACATTTCAGATCAGATTTCCGGGCACGGTCTGGAACAGATGTTTTGGATGTTACTGTTTTCTTTTGAAATTTTATGTTAATTGTGCGAAATAGAAAAATTTTTCAGCGGCGATTATCAATATCCACGCTTTCTTTCAAAAACTGTTCAGAGACAAATTTTAAGGAACGGAATAAATTGATGATAACGAAAGAAGTGATACATGACACTTAAAGAATGTTGTAAAACCAAATGTTACTCATTTCATAAACAAGTGATTGAGTGTTACTTTAAATTTCTTGAGATTAATGAAAGGGTTATTTTAATGTTTACTTTAAAATCAATAAATTGAAAGTTTCTGAGAAGTTAGCCGTTAAGCGGTTGAATTTTTCACGGTCCAAGTCACTACTCAATTCCGAACGGCAAAGGAACCCAGAGTTGAACATCCATTTAAAAAAGGTTTTCATTTTATTTTTCGAAAGTAATGAAGGTTTTCTCAGTAGAGAAATCTCGATCAGACAAAGCACTTGCCACGCTTTTCAATTTAGCGGCTGCAGCGAAACTGACAAAGCATATCAAAGAATAATTTCATGACCATAAGGCGCGTCCAGCAGGTAATGAGTCTGTTAGGTTTCAAGTGAAAATTTGCATGAATATTGGTGGCGAGTGTGCAGCCAACTCCCCAGCTAAGACAAAGGAATATCCGAGGATATCACCTAAGTTATGCTGGCCAATTTTCAAATCTTACGTTCACTACGATAATGCAAATGTTACATAAAATGAGAAATAATTGTTTGTTCATAGAGTAGAACCAGAGAACACCCAAAAGAATACACCCCACGCCGAAAACAGTGAGCTGTTCGTAAACCCCACACGCTGCAAAATATTTGAAGGATAAGAAACATAATAGCCTCTATTCTGCGCGAAAATACGTTCGTAGGTTTGTCCTTGAACAGTATCTGTTGCTCAAAGGTCACTTCTTTCGTTGTCATCAATTCATTTCGTTCTTTGAATTTTGAACATTTTTGGTAGAGAACTTTGATGTCGATGAAAAATATATGTAAATCTAAAATAAAAAATAAAAAAATATTTCCCTTTTAACTTTCTATTTACCGTTTTATTTTCCTATTCTCAATTTCCTATTCGTGCTGTTAGTGACATTCTGATTGTTTCGCAAAATAAACAAAAATTTGCCTTTTGCACCCGCGCCCTAATTTCACTAGTTGTGCGGTGTTTTTACGAGGCCGAAGGGAGAGTGACAAAACAGACGATGAAAAATACTCGGCGATGCCACACACCAAAACGACTGATAAGTTATTTATTATCGAACCACAGGCAGCCCAAGCGCCTGCTGAGAGATGATCATTTGGCGAAATAAGAGTCATGGCGAAATTATAAGAGTTTGTATTGGAATATTTACAACCGCTCTAAGGAATGAAAAATCCAATCAAATTTTCAATGAAAATACCTCACTTTACTTTCACAGTGCATTGCTTGTTATCTGACCACTTGCTATGTTGAAAAGAACCCATTACTTGATAAGTGCTTCTCTCCATCACTAAAATTAATTCTGTAACGTTCAATGTATGATTCACACATACATTTATGGATCATTTTCCCAACAGATTGTGTCAGCGTTACAGAATTTGTATGATAACTGGCCTCTGAATTTGGCAGCTATACATCTCTTGTTTTAGATATTAGTGCCACAAGCTTTAGCGTCGGTGATCCCATTCTCAAATTGAAATTGGGTGATTAAACACGGGTTTATGACTAAAAATCGCCAAAATTAACACCAGAGGCCAAAAATATTTTTATCCTCAAACGTATTGTTAGGATAGGTCTTTTCTGTGATAGTACGTTTGTCGACATATAATGTTGTCGATTGGAGATATTTGTGATTAAAAAACCCAATTTGTTTGTTTTTGGAATAGTTGCCTAACACAGTTAATGATTAACTGCTATTAATTGGCAGAAGTTATATCAAATTACCCCAACTTTAGGAAACTGTTTCTTTAAGGTTCAAACAACCAATGGCCATCGCATTCTGTCAGTGTGAGAGAGATTCGTTGATATTTCGAGCTAAGTTTACCTTTTAACCCAGGAATTTGATGTGGGGACTTTTAACACCCCAGGGATTAGCCAGAAGCCCGAACTACTTTGGATTTTTGAATAACTTAGTGACCAATGTAAACTGTGAAAGTTTAAAGGAAATCGGTGAGATGACATGTGTCACGCCTGCCCGGTCCTCTCGTAGACAGCCTGACTCTTAACATGTTCATAATATCACATGGACATATTAGGAAGTCACTAAAGACGAAATGCCAGCCTGCTGCAGGACGGCGGTGAGAACGCAAGTAACGCGCGTGAGAGAGCTGATTAAAGCATTGGTGTACAGTGTTACTCAGATTTGTTACCAAAAATTTGTCCACAGTTAATGTGGATGAATTTTGGTTTTAAGATTTACCTTGTTTTCAGGAGTAATACATTTGACATGGAAAGATGGACGCAACAGACTCCAAGATCCCGAAAAACGCTGTTTCAGAATCCCATCTTGAGGTTGAATTGGAATGTGATGATAATCAGTCGACCAGACGCAGTACATTTGAACAATTTCAAGAAACGATGGATCAGTTCCAGCAATGCAAAGTGGAAGCGGCCATAGAGTCTTTACAAGCTGGGCATAAGCACTTCCTGAATCTAACCCCAGATAGCCTCGGAAACCCGACTGATTACGAAAAGGAGCTGGTGGATCGAGGTAAAGAGATGTGTTTGAGTTATTGCTCCGCTCCTCCTTTCTTTGGTGCTGTTTTGTTAAACCCCAAGCTGATCGCAGATAAGGATGACCATTTCTATGTCAGCTTTATTATTGTTTTTGCTGCTGTTGCACTCAAGCTGCATAAATATAAAATAGCTATAGACTTATTTCAGCGATGTGATTCTCTTTACACATTTGATGCCACGCCATGTCCTAAAGACAACGAGCAAGTTATGAATATTTTAAGAGCAGTAGCCAAGGCAAATGTGGGCTACGTTTATCTGATTATGGGAGTTATGGACAAGGCTACCGATTATCTAGAATGCGCGCTGGAGATTTTTGAAACATTTAAAAACAAAAACAAAACTGACTCTCCAGAAATAAACATTGTTGCTATACAAACCAACTTAAGCTTAGCTTACCAGTGTCAGAAGAACTACATTGCTGCAGTGAAGTTGCAAGAGCGTCTTATTCTGAAGGCCAAATACCCCATTCTTCCCCCACATTTGGTAGCTGCCATACATTACAATAGAGCAAAGTTGTTCATAGAGCTCAAAAAACCTGTAAAAGCACTCATGGAGCTGAGGACGTTGGATTCACTATTTGAGAGGATGAACAACGAAGAAGCAATATTCTCGAAATTTATATCTTCAAAAATTTGTTTGGCGTATCAAAAGATTGGAGATGTGGCTCGTGCAGAGAAAATAGCGGAGAATTTGACTTTCCCTTCCCTTTCGCCTGAATCGCTATCATCACCACTCTCGCCTTCGTTAAAATCGTTTTCGATAGCATCGGAGTCAGGGTCAGAGTCGTCATCATCATCGTCGTCGTCATCAGTTTCATCATCGTCATCATCATCTCCGTCATCAACATCGTCATCTTCATCGTCTGCTTCGTCACTAATGTCTTCATTTTCGTTTTTCTTTACCGATTTTGAAGCTGTCCTCGGATGTAATGGAAAATGCCAATGGGACTTCTTGTTCGCAACGATATTGAATTTAGTTGATTTTCACTTAAACGAAAAAAACTTAGACTTTGCATCTTTCCTCGACGTTTTTGTACCAATTTGCAAAGAAACGTTAGGGAAAAACCACCCAACATATGCATCGTTTCTCTATAGGCAAGGTGTTAGATTTTTTCTGATGGAAAGAAACCTGTCATCAAAAAATTGCTTTGAAGAAGCATTAAATATTTTGACAAGTTTTGGCTACGGTTTAGATCACCCGGATTTGCTGCAATGTAACATCGCTCTTGCAAGGTTATTATTGTGCGAAGACTTTCAAGAGGTTCTTCAGTTGAAGTCGCGCCGTGACCGAAGCTGGCGAGAATTTCCTTGCGACGCAGCAGATGGAGTTGTAAGCCCTGATATTCCATCATTTAGAGAAGACAGTAACAAGTGGGACAGCAACGAAGAATTAGACGGACCAGGTAAAATTTCTGATCGAGGAAACCGTAGAGGCAAGAATTATGATCACCTTGAAAATGCACCCCAAAAGGATGAGAACAAAGGAATCAGTATCTCACAGAAGATAAAGAAAACACCAAATGAAGTCAGTGGTGGACGGAATGACACTCTTAAAGCCTCTTTTCATGGAGGATATGTGGTTGCAGACAGCGGTGAAAACCCCGATGTCATTACTACAAATGGGGCTTGCGGCTTTGACAAAGATTGGAATACCCAAGCTGTTGCCCTTCCAAAAACACCAGGAGATTCCCACGGGATTAATTCTAAAACAAAAACATATTTTGGTTTGAAAGGTGGACGCCGAAGCGATCTTCCGTCAGGGCACAGCTCACAAAGGGATGCAAGTGGGGATGACTTTGGCACAAATCACATCGGAATAGATCCCAGTTTCCTCGCACGTCATTCTTATGAGTGCAATGCATCTGATGAGCGCTGGGATTCTTGTGATCCATTTGAAGATTCAGAAGTGCTTGCAGGTTCCCACTCCGAGTATACCAGATCTAGGTGTATGACTGAAGTGTACCACCTTACTTCTCCAAGTTCAACGAAATTTCCTGAATGTCGTGATTTTACAAAAACTGTTCCAGCGAAGACCTTTGGACTACCTCAATCTTCAAGTTTCCTTGAAGATGGATGTAAAGCAAATCTCCCGTTTACAAATATCTCCCCAGATGGACATGTACTCGCCGAAAGGCCGACGTTCTCATCGCAATTTGAACGAAAAGATGACGCTCCAGGATTTCTTCCGGACGGGGAGAGTGCAGGAGCTGGTCATGGTCTGTTAAACAGTAATTCAAACACATCTGCTGACGAATCATTGGCCGTACTCGAGCAACGTGTGGCTGAAGCTTGGTGTCTTGTCGAGAAAACGTTGAAAGAAAGACAAGAAAGAGAGAAATCGATGAAAGAAGCAGAGCAAAAAAGAAAAGATAAGCAGGCAAGGAAACAACAACTTACACGTGAAAGAAAAGAAAGGGAAGCGAGGGAAGCAAGAGAAGCGGAACTCAGAAATGAAAGAGTAGAGGGGAACTCCACGAGCGGTGGACAAGAAACACCTTCGCAAGACTCGGCAAGTGCTGGGGTTCGACAATGGCTGTGTGAACATTATCAGCGGCTCTGTCGTGTCAAGTTCTCATGCTGCCGAAAGTTCTTTCCTTGTCATCGTTGTCATAACAACTCTGGGTGTCCAAATGATAATTCCAAAGCAAAAGAGGCGTGCTCTGTTGAGTGCTCTGTTTGTAGCCATCAACAAGAGGTAAATAGGAATGACATTGACTTGAAATTTTGCATAAGAGGAAAGAGAGTTATCCCACTTAGGTTATAACCGATTTAACTTCGAATGTTTGATTTTTAAGATCAACGAGGACGCCCACACCTGTGTCAGATGCAAAACAAGGTTCTCAGCATATTTCTGCTGGGTATGTAAACATTTCACAGGGGAGGATAAAGCTCCTTATCACTGCGAAAAATGTGGTATCTGCCGGTAGGTGAAACAAAATTCATGACGAGTTTTGTCTTCGTTTGTTTGAATGATATGCTTGTTGTCCAAAAGAACGAGGGTTAGGGAGTTATTGACCTGCTTCAGAACTATTTACTTGGGTTGCAGTAGGTACGAAGAATCCTGGCACAATCTGTAAGGCGAGAGCAAAGTATTCAAGGAGAGAGAAATGCTTTATCGAGGAGTGCATCAAACACCCCATTGTTAGTTGTTTCTCAAAAAGGAACAAGAGTCCGACAAAATACAAGTTTCCTCCTCAATTATTATTGCAGCTTATCGAGTAGAAATACGGTGCTTATCAGCGTGAGTTCGAAATTTGTTTCCCCAACGAATCATGTTGTGCTCGAGTAAATACCTGCGAAGTGATGTTTCTATTTCCCGATCAGTATCTACAAGGACCGCTCCTTCCACTGTGATGTGTGTAACGTCTGTCTGGACAAACGGCTGGAAGGAAGACATTCTTGCCGAGCAAATTCAGGACACGACGAGTGTTGCATCTGTTTAGAGGTAGTTACTTAATTTACATAATAAGGCTGAATAAGAAATATCTTTTAAAAGGTTTTGCCGTTTAGTCGAAGCAGTTAACCTTGCACTAAGTTTGGTTTTATTCACCTGTCGCGTTAGTGACGTCAGGTGCTTGCATTTCTGGAGTCGAAATCTGACGAAAGAGAAGCAGATCACAATCCAAATTTCTATATTTTTATTTGGTTGATCGATTCTTTATTTCCAGGATGCTTTTAGCGGTTGTCAGATCCTGCCATGCTCACACAAGGTTCACCGCGAATGTGCTATTGCTATGATACAGAACGGCGTGTAAGTATGCTTAAATATCGCTATATCTGTTTTTGGGAATAAACTTAAATATGGAAGAACACTCCACTACTGCACTGACTATGTGTTGGTATTTAATTCTGGATTGGGTGTGTGTGGACCTGCTCCAGCTATGAGAGTGCACTGAGCAGTTTTCATTTGCATTTATAATAAAAAAACCTCCGTGCCCTCGTAAGGAGCTTTGGTCGCCAGTGGGCAGGAGTGATTTATTGACAAACAGCGGTTGGTTTCGCAATTAAAATAACTTCAAAAATATTGGAAACTGCGTGAAGAATCAATAGTACGGACGTCCGGAGAAACCGACCACCGTTTTCGCCTACAGCTGGGGATAAGTCTGGTGAAATCGACAAAATCCGGTTAACGCCCTCATTATCCTTCTTTGTCCCCTAAGCTTTTGTTAGGTCTTGAGATTATTTCAGTTTTGGTTTCAAGACGCTCTATGCATGTTGTCACGGAGTTCTCTTGTATCTAAAGCGATATTACTTCATCGGTAAACTTTGAAAGACTTTGTACGTTAAGTAGGCCAGAATTTATTGCGACATTCCCACGCAAGTTTTTCTTGAGTTCACCTGAATATTTCCTTTTAATTTGCAGTCTCAGCTGTCCTATTTGCCGCCATCCTTTGTACAGTCAGACAGGAATGAATGAGTGAATTACAACCTCGACTCCAGTGTTCAAAACTCCAAGAAAGGGCAAATTGTTCCCCATTGAGATGTTTTAGATAGTGTCCTGATTGACGTATTCATTCTTTATTGTAGCCGTGAATTTAATCTTTTATCCCTAACAATGAATGGCTTCTTATTTCTACTGGCGGTATCATTCTTGAATCAAATGATTAATGAAACGAGAATGAAGGCAATGATCACCAATTTAGGAGGCTCTTGATTGTCAAGCAAATTCTCATTGTCAGTATCAGAGGAAATGTAAAGAGAACAGTGTAGATTGTTAGGGTTGAAGATTGTAATAGTTATCTTAATCTTAACTGTACAAGGACGCAAACCTGAGGGGAGAGGGGAAATGAGGGTGGCAGGATCCCCTTAGGTAAAATTGATTTCTATGCAATGGCTTTTATATCCAAATTTACCGCTTTCATCTCTTAAAAGATTTGTGTAAAAGTATGCAAGGCATCGATCAGTCCGGCGAGGAGGTGGCTAAGTGTATCATAATAGTGAAGCCATTGTAAAATAATATGATCTTTCTTATCATTGTAAGGAAACAACAGAGTAAATTGTCCAAAGCCTGTGCAGCAAATTAGATTTGGCAACGGGTTGTTTTTTTTTCCGTAATCTAAAATGAAAATATGCTTCTAGAAATTTTTTACACTTAAAGCCAGACAAAACTTTGCACATGGTGTTGTTATGAAATTCCTGGTAGTGTTTTACGGTTATTAGAATGCTGTGTAAAATAAAGCTCCTCTAGAACCTTTTTTTCATATATAGTTACACCAGGATAGGAAGGAATTGTAAGAGTTTCAATTTCATCTTCTTTGCCTTCGGGAGACGTGTGACAAAAATGAAGGGAAGAAAAAGCGATTTTGCTCTTTAAATTTCGGTAGTCTATTAAGTTAGTAACGAGTAATATTGATGCATTTCTAGAGACTAAATTTACTTACTAAGCTTATTTTATTATAAACTGGTAACCTTCATAAATAGAAGGTATTTAGTTTTCTTAGGTTTTACATTTTCCATAGTTATGTAGGTAGTTTGTTATTTCATTCTGATGTAACCTTGCGCTTTCAAACTTCAAGTAGCTATGCAAATCATCGCTACGCAAACATTGTATGGTTTCGCAAAGAAGTTAAGTCACAAGTCGTATTATACATGATTTTTTCCCTGTCTCAGAAAGTTTTTAGTAAATTGAACATTTCCTGTCTGTTTGAACATTTGACAGACAGTAACGAAGTACCTATTGATTGTGAGGAACCGTTTTTACCCGCACCTTTCAAGTGTGTTACCGGTGAAATATTTACTTAACTTTAATCTTAGCATCCCCTCTTAACCTTAGGGTCTAATGTCTCCAACATGGAAGGGCACGCCTCTTCTTCTGCTTCTAGTTCTCCTAAGACATAAAATTTTGGCGGTGGTGCATATTCTGGGGTGGCCCTCATTACTACGATTATCAATTGAGGGAGACACGAAAGAAGTCTGGTGATGGGAATTTGACCATAAAATAACGCTGTTGTCACGGGCAACCTTCCTCGTTTCGAAAGGTAACCGAATATCAAGAGCTGCGGGTCACCAAAAGTAAAATGTAAAAGCCTCTTGCCAATGGAAACGGACCCAGTTTTCCGTGACAACAACACTATTTTAACGTCTAAACGAGGTCTCCAAACTTTCGTCGTGCCGAAATTTCAAATGCTGCGCTTTTAGGAAATAAGCCGTTATTCAAGGGAATACGGTATGTGACATGATGCACTATGTCTATGGATCTTTGGTACCACTGTATTCTGTTCCTCGAAGCTCGCAGTTTTCCTCGAGCTTTGGTTTTGAAAACTGTTTGCATCTCGGAGCAGATTATGTCCGCGAACAAATATCATATTTTGGCGCCAAAGGTACTCGATTACTCTGGTACATTTCTTCACCGATCTAGCTCTATCTACTTCCATAGGCTTACATCAAACCACCTTGGATATTTCTGGCTCAAGGAACGATTTACTGTGCCTATTTTTTTTAAAGCGATTCAGCTCGTGAAACAGTGTCAGGCTCTCAAGAACCTCTTACTCATTTTTAAAAACTCGTTACTGGTTCAGAATTCCATATTATGGCGCTTAAGACTCAAGCTTGCATACCCTGGCTACAGACTAAACTCGGACCTAGATGCTGTTTTTTCAGGGCGCACGAGGAGAATGTGGGGTGTGATTGGAAGAGAATAAGTCAAATGTGTTATGGTCATATTTGGGTAATTTATCATCATTCCGCTTGCTTTGTGGCCATAGTATTTACATCAAAATACGAAACCACTTCCTCCATATTTCTGAGAATTAAACGGGAACCGCATAAATTATGGATGGCGTCCGACAGCTATGTCTTCGGCGACGGCTTGCTTTATGTCTTTAAAGATTATACGTGCATACATAACACACTACCTTGGTTAAGACAAGATTCATGAATCACAAAAGGAAAAAACATTGTGATAGTTACCTTAATCCTGACAATGCGAGCTACTAAACATTACGTCACTTCCTTTAAATTTCTGGGAAGTGTAGTGGCTTCGAAGAAAACGACAAATTGTGTCTGGATGATTTTGAAGAAGCTCCCATGCACTGAATCTGAGCGGGTAAATCGTGAAGATTAAGGTATCTATCACAAAATTATTTCCTACATGGTTCCGGAATTCATTTTGGAAAATCTTAGTTAACCAAAATCACTGTCTTAGACAGTCTGTTACCTATGCATTTCTTTTAAAATTGTTTTTGTAAAAAGGGTGACAGTTGTTTAAAAGGATTAGAGCTTTCCCTTGATCAAAGAGTCGTGAAAAATGTATGATGATTAGTTTCAGACGGATCTTTGAACCAAATTTGTATGGATGATGTATCATTTGTGTCACTCACTTAAGATCCACTTATTTTTGGGCTGCTTCACTCGATGGGAATAGTAGATGTCGCCATAATCCATCCATTCTGATCTTTGCGTGTATGTTTTGCGAAAATGGAAGCGAATTCGAGAAGGATCCAGAGAGAAGTGCATATCCTTTAGAAAGTATGTGGTTCATTCCTTTCTATGCGTCAAACATCTCCTGCCCTCGAGTGTTTAGCTTCACAAAGGCGAGTTCTATAGCAATACTGCTTTATACAAGTGGAGATAACAAACTCGAACCCAAGATAATTTTGGGAGTTATCTTGGTTTAAGCACCTGCCAATTTTTTCTTCGCCTTGTGACAATTGTCATAAAAAGTCTTTTGCCATAGCTGTTTCGTTCTCTCTGTTATTCGTCACTTTTGAACATAATGTTAACAGGCTTGAACAGAACATGAGCCCAAACATGAGTTATTTTAAGCTTAAACTTTCTAATTTAGAGTTACATGAATTTCTATTTCAAAATTGTCTACTATATTTCACTTCCTGCCAGCTGAGGTTACAAAAATTATTGCCGATGAAAGACAGCAAGACTCTTGAATATTTTTCGCTTTTTTCTTTATTTATTTGGTTTTCCAGTACGTAATTCTACTAAAATCCAAGCTTATTTCATTCTGTGTAACTCTGGTTAATCCCTTAGGCTCTCACAATTTGATTTTCACTGAACACTTTTCCTTTAACAGCAGAAATTTGACTCCACTCCAGTGCACTCTGTCTACATTCTTCTGGTTTGCTCTTCTTTCTCTTCATTCCACTCTCCTAAGTTAGCTCTAAAGAACATGTTGATACATTTACTATTGACAGATATGGGTGGGCATGCCAGCTGGCTGACCTTGGGAGATTAAACATTTGTTGTTAAAACACTAAACCAAACATTTTCACAAGACTTGCGAAATAAACAACAAAGTACTTTATCATAATCCTAGCGATCAACTTAATCAACCTCTGACTGCGTTAGCCAAAACAAGAATTTTCGTGTGAGTCCAAAGCAAGGGTAGCAGACAAACTAAGCAGGTCTACCAAAGGAAGTCAGAAAAGGCTGTCACGATTCGGAATCTCGTCACCACAGCTCAAAACTTAGATAGACCAAATAACTTCAAAAGTCGAATTCATACATTACTAGTACATTCGAAATATAAACGAAAGGTTAAATCCTACTGAACTGACTAACTAAATGACTAACTATAATTATAAACTAACCAGATACTTCATAACAATATAATGCTAAACTTAGAATACATTCCCTGACATGTAGCCACTCTGACAAGGCAGACAAATACCATAGCATCGTCAACCATGACACTGCTGGTATACCAAATTTATCAGTTACACCGAGATATCGAGAAATTGTTTTTTCTATCCGTTTATAAAGACTTAAGCGCTACGGAAACTTGAGGAGTTACTTTTCTTCTGTCAGTGATTTTACTAATAGAATGTTGGCGGGTTCCCATCGTTGTGGCGCTAAATTTAAGATTCTTTTGATGATAACTCCTTTTAGGCGTGACTTGAAACCGGATTTTGTCTCGCCGCCCTAGCCGCCCTAGCTACATGATTCCCAACACGGATGTCGGCTTCCTTTCCTCTGCATAACATGTCATCAGTTTTTAGCAAGACTTATCATTAATTTACGTATTGATCTCGGGAAGTGAAAACCTCCGAAACATTATTGATCTCAAGCTCCCGGTTGAGAGAATCATTACTTTTCGTTGAGAAGTCTTAGCCTGGTCAGTTCTTTAGCAACCCAGGCACAAACGCAAGCTCACAGCATTTAGTTCATCGTGAAAAAGGCTTGACGCATGCAAGCATAAACACAAACGCAAAGATCAAAATGTTTCCTTTTCGTTGTGCTTGTATCCGTGCTTGTCGACGTTCGTTTTCCCCCGGTGTAATTACCTCACGCCTGTGCTTCCACGCCTATGAAAAGCAGGTTTAAGAGATCATTTAAACTCCAAAAGCGTAACTGGTTTTTAAAATAAATTAAGTAGGTTCTTTCTTTTGAACTGCCAACACCTCTTGATTCCCTCGACCACGCGTAACGCAAATAAATTAGAGAATCAGCGAGTCCATTATGACTGAATCATAATTTCTTTGTGACTGGATCTTTTTGGCCAGCTGTGGGAAAAATGATTGAATCGTTTGGCCTCTGAAGTCGTTACATCCAAGGGCCTTCTCACTTTTGAATATTGCATCATTTTTAGTGCGACAAGCCCCTTAAATTGCTTCGATTGTCCCTTTATTTTGACGTGTTAAGAGGAGGTCGATCTTTGGTCTTTAAATAGCCTTATCCAGAAAAGTGGACTGATAGATAAGAGAAATTAAATGGGGGATTCCCCTTCTTTCAAATGTGTTTTACTTTTTTCTTTCAAAGACTTCGAGAATATTCGGGGTTGCGTAAATTATCGTCAAGCATAGGTTATCAATAAACAAAAACTAATGGTATTTCGAACGGATTAAGATGTCACAAAAAAAACAGAAAGTCATATCGACAGAATGGAAAAACCAGTCCGAAACACCCAACAAAAGGAAGGAAAGAGCTGATGAGAAAGTTTTTGCAACTTAATTATTCATGACCAGATTAAATTGATAACTTGAATTTTATCGTTTCTAAGAACTTATGAGCGTGTTATTTCACATTCTTTTGCGCTAGTTCTGTTTTCGAAGTCCTCTATCACCAGACTTATGTTTTATAAACCTCTTCATCTTTACGCTGCTTATCTATAAGTATTGGAGATTTGGTTGCCTGGTGAACACAGTGGTTGCCATCATAATAATTAGGAAAGCTTTTTTTAAACTAAACTAGTGAGCAGCACTCCGCGAACAGTAGTTATAAAACTTCTTAATTCTCCGACGCATTTCGTCAAACTGTCGTAGACTTCTTCAGGGAGTTAACAGTAAACGCTTGTATTTATAAGCAAATTGTAGCGGATATACAGGGGCCAATGACCATAAAGGCTCGGCCGGATATGCGAACAGGAACAGGCGAAGTTGTGAAAAAATTGAAAAATTTTTGGGCGAGGTGAGAAAAACATTTTAGGGTCACTGCTGTAGCTGAAACTCCCTGAAGAAGTCTACGAAAGTTAGACGAAACGTGTCGGAGAATAAAGAGGTTTTACAACTAATGTTCGCAGAGTGCTGCTCACTAATTTAGTTTTAAAGAGTTATATTAAAAAAATTGATACAAAAATTTTTCATAAGAACTAGGAAAGCCTTTAAACTGTTTTACTGATCATAATACCATAGTAAGTGATGAATAAATGGTAAAACGATTTTGAGCTTTTCGTTTAAGCTCTGAAATTCCTTTTTTTTTCTTTCGTAATATTGCTATAACTGCCAACACAGCAGATTCCATGCCGACACCACGCATTTAACCTTGCGGTAGAGCGATACCTTAGCTTAGCGTGCGATTAAAAAAAATGATACTTACATTTGTGACGACCCTGGAAATGGCTACATAAACTGTAATGTATACTGCAGTTGTGTTTACAAGTAAACTAAAACGAACTGAATATCGGTCTTGCCAAAACGATGAAATTTAAACTGCCGAAGCTGTGAGAGTATTTTGAATAAATTAAACGCGTGTAGGCGCATTCCACACGCCCCATTTAGGAAACAATTGGCTGACTAAATATATATAGGCGTTAACGGTCTTAAAATTGTATCGCCCATCATCTGGCAAACAGCCTTTACGAAACATCTTGAGAATCTATGCATACGTTGCAGTTAGCTTATATAATGCAGTAATAGTCCTCTGAGTTAGTCTTTGTACATTGACCGCAGGAAAGGTTTTGGAATCTGCTTCCGAGAGTGAAAGTCACATGTACATGATGGTATGATTATTCTTCCAACTCAGGAACTTCGATATTGACGAGATCCCGTAGGTCCAGCGTACGTGCAATAACAAGACCGTATTAAAATCCGGTAAGTAACCTGTAGCCTTGAGAAGTCGAACTCATCAAATTACGTACTAATGTCTTCGAGTAGATTTTATGCTTTGGGTAGGCTTATTTGCTAACATCACAATTTCCGCTTTTCCAGAGTCACACAATTTGATACGGTGCATTAAAACTTGATTTAAAAGAGTTTTCCGTTGGTATCTTAAAACAAGTTGGCAGATGCCATCAGCGCTTAACAGACCCCAGTCATAACATGTGAAAAGAATACCTTCATCTGCAAATAAGGAATGTGAGTTTCGGCGAACTGCCAGAAAATCAATGCGGCTAAATCTATCACGACCGGCGGACAACCGGAAAAACTAGTTTAAGCACAGCTCAAAAAGGTCATGTTGTTAAAGGAAAAAATTGGCATCTAGCAAGAATTTTCATTATAGGTGATTTTTGACTTATGTGAACGTGAAAATAAATGGAAAAATATATTAGCACAAGCCACTCAGTAAAAATTATAATAAGCCAGTTGATCATTTCTTATTCCTTTCGGCGGTCTTATCGGTGTAATTTGGCACGCTCGACACCTCTTTTACTTAGAGATGACTTTAGGTGTAAACATGCAGTACTTTTCATCTTCCGCACTGAATTTGTAATTAGATAACTTAGGCGGCTAGCACGTAGCTCTTTTAGGGGCGGTACCTTGGGTACGCCCTTTCTTCTCCAGATTTTGTTTTTATTCCGCTGTTATGCAACAGCCTTCGAGGACTATTTTCTCTTAAGATATTTTTTCAAGTATGATTTTAATTCTGTTAGTAAGTTTATTATAATTTTTACATTGTCAATCTTGTTTTTGTTTTACCCGAAATTGACCGTGAGACCAAGAGATGTTTGAAAGACATTTCGTAAAGCGTAAACATCGCGAAGGTATCTACTTAGTATGCGAACTCCGCTCTGCATAGTTTAGCGTGATTCGCTAGTTAAGTGTAAAAGTATGACGAAGGTTAGAGATTGACAGCTCCGTAAGTGTCACCTTTATAAGCGGTGACCCACACTTTCCAAGAGAGATCAGAGCTAGTCCCCGTTGTAATAACTTGCGTATTAAAAGAAAGAGTAAAAGAAATAGTCAACTGAACTACGAGTGTTAGGAAATTAGTTCTAACAATTTTCATATTATCTCAGGAACCAGATTGAACCGGCTACTACAACTTTTATATTCTTAGCAGGGGTATCCAGCTGTAATTTCAGTGGTTTATTTTTGTGTAAAAGACATTTCTGTATGGAAAATTGAACTCAGTTACTGTGTTGAGCAAAATATGTTTCTTCCCGAGTTTTCACTCAAGCTTGAGTATTCATTCGGGAAAATTTCTAGCCCGGATATTAAGACATTTACCTTCTTATACTGAGCAGAATGAAGCAACGAAAAGAATGATACGGCGAAACCTCGGAAACCGAAACTGAAAATCTTGGGAGATTATGGATTGTATCAAACATATCTATTAGTCAAAAGTACAAAAATTCAAAGCACGCACTCACATATCATAAAAGTGAAGTATCATTTATCGGTTTCATTGCGTTTTTATAGACCGAGACGAATTCGAATGCTCAATGAATGAATAGATAAATAAATATATGAAAAAAGGAAGCTCAACAGTTTCCACTTATAGTCATATGGTACATGAATTGATTACCGTGGTGGAGTGACGCCATAGAGGGTTAAAAACCCAGGTTCAAATTGAATACACCTCGATAGTCATTCTTAAAAATTAAGTCAAATGCTTCATTAAAATCATTTGACACTGAATAAAATTGATGTGTAAAATTCATAGACGTCATCTGCTGAAACAGAGGGTTTCCTGTTCCCTGCAGAGTTTTCAAGTTTTCACGATCTTTATAGGCCACAGACCTATCCTATAGTGTTAGTAATGCTATAGCCATAACAGCTAAAACAATAAATCTCACAAATGCAAGCATTAGCGTATTACATTGATCTCAAAGAAAACTGCCGGAATATTTCACAGGCTCGTGAAATGGTTTCAGTCGGATCTGCACCTATTACTATTTTCATTATCATCAAAACTTCCTTGCTATTTGAACTCAAGAATTTTTTCACAGTCAGTTCAACCAATCAATACAACGTCGCTGGGCAAATCTTTTGTCGGGTCTTGCTGTTTTATCTAATGTCTGATCGTTAAGGAGATCAGTGCGTTGAGCAAACCTTGTTTCTTTTTAATTCTTTAAACCAATTAGTATACCATTAAAAAAAACGCTTCACACGATTAGTTTTACTCACATGCATCTCAGAGAAAACAAGGCATACATTTTTGCGTGAGTTTTTGGGGATCGGAACATCATTTACAGTCTTCAACATAAACAAGCATTTTAATGTTCATCATATCTCACTCGTGTGACTGTTTTCGGCCTTATATGAAACATAAACGTAATGCACTGGCGGAGTTGAGACGATTGCATTGGAGGCTTGTTACATTTAGGACCAAGTGGTATTACATTTAGGACTTTATTACATTTAGGACAGTTGTTACATATAAGCCTTCAACAGACACATACAGCATTACTGTGTTCAAAACTTCTTCAGGCTAATAATGTTTTGGTTCTGTTATCAAATCGATATCGATATGGAAGTCTGAAGTCCGGCTGACAACATGTTTCATCCTTGTTGTTTAAATCAGTTATTCTTTCTTTTGAGCGAAAAGAGATCGTCCATTTGTTCAATGTCTTACCAGAAAGAAATGACTGTTTACAACCTATCAAAAAATTTAACTCATACACATGGCCATGTAATTATCTCTTTCACCATCAACAATTTTTCAATAGACCTGGAAGATAACTCCAATTTTGTATGTATATGGCTCAGGCACATTTTATATATAACAAATGACAGCTAACACAAATTTCTTAATGAATTAATATATTTACCGTCTCTCTAAAGAGGCGATAAATGTACCGTGAAAATAAACCAAGCAAAACTTACAGAGCACCCGCCACGCGAAATCCTAAGCGGAAAAAGGAGGCACGTATGTGTGTATATGCTTCTCCTTACGACGGTCAAGTTAAACATTTATAGCGTGAAGGTTAGCTTCTCTAGTAAGCCAAAATTTCTCAGTCCTTGAATATGCAAAGTTAATTTTAACAGCCAAATCTCTCGTCAACATAGATTCTATTTTTAGAGAGCGTCTCCTGGAGAGAGTGTATTTGTAAAATTAATTGTCTCAGATAAAGAGAGCGCCTTCGCTTTTTGTTCCGTTTTCCCTAAAGTCATACTTAAGAGAATTTTATCTCACCACATCAGTTTCATCTTTGGTGTTAAATCTACAAAATTGTACCAACTTTCATGTCCAATCTGTTACCGATTTACTGTTACAATTCCAGTCGACTTGTAATGATTCGAACCCTCCCAAACTTGACATCGCGTCAACTCGAACCAAAATTGATTATCATTTCCCCTTGATGTCCGTCATAGACTTATTGCAAACTCGAATCTCAGTGAAAACGTCCGCCAATACGTGACAGTGTTAACAGTGTTCTGGTGTCCAAATTGAAGCAGCCATTTAATCTTTGCTTTGATAAAAATGTATTCTGTAAGAATGCGAGCCTCGACTTCAGTTGCTCGACCCAGTTTCCAGATTTACGAGGCAAGGGATCACTAAAAGATGTCACCATAAAGATGTACGGATTCTATTTGTTGACAAACTTCGTTCTCGTGGAATGCCTTCTACTTGTTTACCACCAAACAGACCTACGAGAGGTAACATAAAAGACTGCTGGTACCATCGATCTGTCCAATCTTTCGAGACTTCTGAGATTGTTCTGAGGTTTATCGCAAGTTCACGGAGAGATGAAGACTTAAAAAACAAATTAAAACCGTTCCGGAATTAGATTGGCTTTTCTTAAAGTGTGCCTTCTGTTGGACTTTTTTTCTTGGTAAAAGAGATAACAAAACATAAGCGAAAAAGGAATCCTGCAAAATATTTTATGAAAGCTGATTTCATCGAAGAAGTAGGTCTTCCGCTCTAATACCCGAAAACATCCGCGGGGCTTCCCCGCTTTAATGTGAATGTCAACAGGAAGCGAGGCCGAAACCTTACAAGAGAACCGTGTTTTTCAATTCTCTGTCAAATCATTCGTAGCCCGTTCACCTCTGGTGGTACCTACATCAATCAGATGAAGAAACGCAATTTATAAAGGCTAGCGAGGTGAGCTGAGGAGATCTCATTAACATCATTGACGATCTGCTTGTTTACTTTAACAGAACAGTCCTAGACTCGCATTATGTTCGATGAATATTTCTTGTGCAGAAACTTCCAATCACATGATCGTAGTAAACAAGAGTTAAACAAAATGGTTTACCACCAAAATAGAACATGCGTATATTGCTACCTCTCGATCGAACAGTGCAAAGTCGCTCCGAGTAGTTATATGTATACAAAGAATATAAAAATATTATTTCGTTCGTGTCGCCAAACTTCGCTTTCTACGTTGGTGACGTTAGGACGAGATATAGGAGAGTAGCAAAATTTCTATTAGAAATTACTCTGATGATAATTTGAAAAACATTCAATTTCGTGTTTCATTCCTGGAAAACTCCCGAATTTTAAGTAAAGCACAACAGACAAAGAAATCAGACACCGTTAAGGTAAAATAGATTTGAATAACATATATATCACAACAAGAGCGAATTGTGGTTTCTCAACCGAACGTATTCGGCGGATTTTCTGGGAAAACTGGTCGTGTCCTTTCGCAATCCAAGAAGCCTATACAAAGAGTTTTCGAAATCTATTTATGAGTTAGACACAATCATAGTTTTTTAAAATGTTTTCGAAATTGGGGTCATCAAAATGGTTTACTCGCGTTGTAAAGGTAAAATTCGACGGTCTCACCTCGTTTAGATGGGTAGAAAGCTTCTGAAAAGCTACGGTGAGATCCTAGAAAGACAGCTGCTTTCCAAAAGTACAGATAAGCGCAGGCTATTTTATTTTACCGATTTTCTTGCCAAGGAACCATTGGCTCAATTTAGTTACGACCCATAGCACTTGCGGAGGTCTTTACATTGCTAACTTACGTAAAACGAGAAAAGTTTGCATTTTTCAAGTAGAATAATACAACTGCAATCGAAACTAAAATCTCTGAATGGCCAGAGTTTTTTTTGTGTGATATATTCGCTTATGTCTTTAGTGTTTTCGTTTAATGCATTTTAGGATCTTATTTTTACAAGTTTGTTTTTCCTGCTTAAGGTTGTTTATACTTCAGCTGGCTACTTTTCCATAGAGGTAATTATATCGCCCTGAGGTCAAAGTAGATTCGTTTTGTTTCTGAGAAAACGAAACAATAATATCCTGTGTGTAACAAAATTCCGAATGCAACTTTTTTCGGTCAGCCAAAACGAGTGTTCACTGTTCTCGTTTAACATCTAATCGTAAACAATCGTAGCGACTCGTAGAGTCACTTCCAATTTTTTTAAATTCGAATGGTGGTAGTCAATGCAACGATGCTGAACAAAAACTGAGTGAAGCAGTTTTTAAATTCAAATTTATGTGCTGAAGGTGAAAATTGATTGAAAGACCTCGAGTAAATTGCTTATGGTCTCACTTTGTCAGATTGCTGCGAAAGCTTCCGAAAAGCCACAGACTTTATTTGTTACTTTCGTAATTACATTATTAGTCACTTTTTTCCACCTCTACAGTGGCGTTGAAGCTGTAAGAACGACATTACAGAACGAACATTTTGCGCCAATTTACCCTTGGTTGGGATATGAGCTGTAGACTTGTTAAGAAACTGTGTATGTGCGATCTTTCTTAATTAGTGAATTGTAACTGCACTGTGTCGGAAGTTACTGATGCGTTCTGGGAAACGGATGAACGAGTTAATAAACTTTTAAAACTTGTAACAGACGCTTAGTATAGTGTTATTAATTTTTGACTTGTACTTCTGCGTATGTTTCCGCGATTGCTTTCTTAAAATATGTTATGAGAAAGTTCACTTAAGTGTTTCATAAGCGAGTGATCATCTTCAGTTTTATGTCCACTTGTGAACCATGTAAAGTGGCAATTGAATTTCATACTCTGCTAAAATATCAGCAAGCTCACGTAATCATATGTTATATTGCGTAGATTGAATCATAAAATGATTGATTAGCGTACTAATTGATCACGATCCACTGCCCATGGATTCCCCTTTGACTTGACTAAATATAAACACAATTGGTAAATCATATTATGGCGTTCGATCCAACTAAGAATCAGCGAGCTAATGTTCTTAAACTGCATAGTATTCTATCAGGGGTTCTCTTTCTTTCTCAAACAAGAGCATCGTAAAGCTTTTCGCTCGGTTTCTCGTGTTTGTAGGTTCTGTCCTGTCAACTGATCCAAATGTAAACAAACTCAGGAGTGTTGGACGACATGGGGTGAAGGAACGGTATGTACATAAGGATAATATTATTGCCCAGACAAATATATCCATTTCGCTTCCATAACCAACGGGCTCGCTACCAACGTCACGTAACAACTGAGTAGTGGGATTCTAATCGTGGACGGGCTCGGACGAAAAAACTTACCCTTGTCTTTGTTCGCCAAATACGAGTTTAGTCAACTCTTCCCCTACAGTAAACGCATATTGTTTTCCTGGCGGCTTGAACAGAAAAGTATTTCTCCTTCAGGCCTTCGCTTTTCTTTTGTTTTACGGGGGGGGGGGGGGGGGGGGGGGGAGACAACTTAACTAAAAAGTAAAAAGGTCACGCGAAATGTACTGTTAGACATGTAAGTCACGTGGATTTGTGGACCTGTCGTTTAAGGACCTGTCAATGTTTATCACGGGAAAGGGGGGTTGTTTGGTTGATTTACATTCAACCTTTTTTTTTAAGTCCTCCTTTACACTCTGTTTTTCACGACTAATTCCCCAGCGAATAGTCCCTTATTACATATAAAAGAATAAAACCATAGAGGACTCTTTCAAGAATCGGTTTACTTCATGTTTTCATTTTTGTCCAACTGTTTTAAATGAGAATGAATATTATATTATGGTGGAGCAAAGTAATCTGTGAATAATCTTTACAACCATCGATATCATCATCACTGTCATTTCAGGTAAAGGAACTTAGTCTAGATGAACCAGCTATTTTCACTATCCTAAGGCATGGAAAATGGATCCTCCAGATAGAACTGAATCCCTTAGATTAACGGTTTACTATCTGGAACAAGGGAACTTAGTTCAAGTGAAAGAATCATTACAAAAATCTTACCAGTATCTCCAAGACTTGTTACCAAGTGAGTTATCCAAACCCACTTTACAGGAGATAGAGATAGTAAACAAGGCAGAGAAAATATCGATAGAGAATGTGGCGTGGAGTCTGCGAACTGGAGCAATTTTATTGCCACAAACTTCTCCCAAGAACAAATTCTTTGTCCGCTTTGCCAATGTAGTTGGTGCTGCTGCTTTAATCACGGTTTGTGTTGATATAGCTGAGAAAGTATTTGAGCAGTTAAAAGTGTACATTGAGAATGTTGTAGACGAAGAATCAGTTATCAGTAGCCTTGGAGTTGCCCTTAACAACTTAGGTTGTGTGTATATTACCAGAGGAAGTTTTCAGAACGCAAAAGTTAGTCTTCAAAGAGCTCTTGCGATATTTGAGGTAGTCAAAACAGGAAAAGAGTGTGTCACTATCGAGGAGAAAATATCAACAATAGCAAACAACTTACGACTAGTGCACCAGGCTCAAAGAAGTTATGTAATCGACATGCAATTACAAAACGATCTCCTTTCTAATGTAAGCCGCTTTGCCATGCAACCAAGAATCACTGCAGTTGCTGATTACAATGAAGCCCTTACCTCTTTGGATAACAGGAATCTTAGAAAAGCTTTGGACGAATTTGAGAATTTAAAAGCATTTTGTGAAACAAAATTGCATCAAAACAAGGGACTGTTAACCTGCATTTTGTTAAAAATCCGTTTAGTTTGTTCGATGCTTCAAGCCTCCAGTGGGACCACGAAATTTATTGATACTAAGATTTCAACCTTGCAAGGCATGAATGAACTTGTTGATATTAGTACAAACTTTTCGTTGGACTTCTCAGTCACAATTATGGAGACTGTGGCCGACATTCACCTTTATCAAGGTAATCTTGACCTTGTCTGTAGCTATTTCTCCTATCTTCTACCGGTTGTTCGTGAAAGATGTGGTGCAGATCACCCAACAGTTGCTTCTATTCTTTCAAAACAAGGACTTGTTTTCCTCCACTTGGAAAACTTCGCACGCTCTAGGCAATGTTTTACCGATGCATTAGAGATTTTCACCGGAGCTTTTGGTGCTATTCACCCCGATGTTCTTAAATGCAATGCAGGTCTTGCGAGGCTAGAATGGCTCGATGGATGTGAAGAAAAATCCTTAGCGCACAGTCAGAAAGTTCTGGAAAATGTGGAAAGAATTTGCCAAGTCTCATTTGAGTGCCAATTAAAGCCAAAATTCATTGAATTGTCTTCACAAAGCGGAAGAAGACCATCTCCCGATGTTGATCATGAGGAACAATTAAAACTTGAAACTCTGGTTTCTGAGTTTGGTATGGAAATAACCAGGGTTCTCAACCAGCATCAACCGACTGATCTCCGGGATTATCTAGGAGCACTCTCAGAAAGTGATGATTTTGTGGATTCCCCCGTCTCCAAGAACTTATCTGCAAAGCTGAGCTTTAACTGGTTCAAAGCTGGTCTTTGTTTGTTCAACGTTGGAGTGGATCAAAGTGTCGCTTTTCTCTTTCTCTCGTGTACATATGCAAGTATGTTTTATGAATATTTGGATTGTTCTGAAGTCATTTTACTAAAAGTGATTTTTGTTGTGTGTCATCTCAAATCTAAGACGTGTCAAACCTTCCCGAAAGTTCAAGAAAGATTAAAAGATGAATTCGGACGGTTGAAGAACTTCATTGAGGACAAAGTGAAGAGATTTGTTAAACCGGAAAGCAAAACTATTTTTTTTGACGAAAATACAAACTTGATGATTGCTCTGGCAGTAATCCTTCAGGCGTTTGTAGAAATGGAAATGTATGCTATGATAGCTGATGTGCATAGTTTATTTTCTTTCCTGTCAAACCAACAGTCTCCGCAGGTAACTCATGTAGTTCTCGTTGAAGAGCTTCGATTTGCGTTTTTTAGTTCAAACATGCAATGTCTTGGCAAACAAGTTATGCACGACCTGATTTTTTCGACGCCTCTTGGGGTGATGAACCATCGAAAAGTCACTGAAGAAAACGATGCAGATACTCCCTGTAACTCTCATGGCAAGGAGCTTACAAAATCTTTACATAAAGATGACAACTTTGGACAAAGGAAATCGAGGCAAATTTTCAAAACTTTGGCACTCAAAACTGACAATACTCAGTGGAAAGGATCTTGCAGATTTCTTGTGGAGTGTCCAATATCTCATGGAGTTGATATTTCAGCGCTAAATGAAATAAATGTGTGGAGTATAAATGCAGTAGAAGACAGTCTACCTCACTTGATCCTATGCAGCCATCAGAGCATAGAATTGAAAACGCAATATTTCATAGAACTGGAACTCCTGGCCTCTGCAGAAAGCACTCTTTCTTCGATTTCTGATGATTTTTCCCTTTTGCCATTCGTGTTATCGGCAGCTAAGTATGGTTCAGAATCTGAAGCGCAATCTCCGGTTCTCGTCAAGACAGAGAACACTTGTGAAGGAAGCCTAGCATTTATCTTCCAAGACAAAGTAATTGCGAATTTTCTATTTGGAAATCTTCTAAAGCAAATTTTAACCAATGAAGACGAGCTTGGTGAAGTTGTGAACGTGGTAGTCAAAGACAGCCAGCTCGTGTTGAAAATCCAAGGTCCATCCATAGGGCAAATAGTAATTCAGTGCCATGAAGACACCATCAAAGTGAAAACCCACTTGATTCACTATTCTCAAAGCCGTAGAAAAGTAGAGATTGTCCGAGAAGAAGTTCCACCGTGCAATTGTTCTCTTATTGAGATGGTCATCGCTGACAAAATGGAAAAATGTGCTCGTAGTTTTGGCATTCATTTCGAGACAAAAAGTGATAATTCCTGGTGTATTGCGTCACATCTGAGAGGAAACGCAAAGAATATTTCAACGAGAGTAAGTGTTTTGAATGTTGCATTCATCACTGTAAGCATGAAACTTGTTTTTCAACCATGATGATAAATCTTTGTTATGCAACGATTCATCTACTAAATCTAAAGTCCAGCTTACCAATAAAACAAAAATATGACAAAGTCGGAGTGAGAATATTTCTTACTGCTTTTTCATCTAACTTCAGGGATTTATACATTATATTGAAGAAATCTAAAATTTGGTTTTCTTTCAAATTAAAGAACAGCTTCTTTATGCCTTAAACCCCATAGCGGGATCAGGAGTTAATTTTTGGCTATTGTTATACTTTTTGATTCGTTCTCTTTTTAGGAGCACCAGCCGCTAGAAATGCAGCTTAAAACCTTGCTTTCCGGACAGTCGTTCCTTTCGGAATCATCGACACAAACAGATTCCTTGAGTATTCCCTCAACATGTGATCTTGGTACTCAAACAGAGCTCAGTGACTCTCATGAGTCTGAAAATCTGGCGGAGCCCACATCATCATCCAGTGAAGTAAGTTCATCACCATCATTACCTCCATCGTCATCTTCATCATCGTCATCATCATCATCATCATCATCATCCTCCGGTGAAGGTACTGATGAGGTTTCCAGAAGGTCAAGGTTAGAGCCAGCAGAGAAAGGTAAATCATCAATGAATTTCGTCTATTCGTGTGGTTTAGAATTGGAGAGACGCGAGAGAGAAGTTCCAAACCTTGCAAATACAGAGGAAGAAAGATCTAACATGGCTTATCTCAGTGTTTCAGAGTTCAACTATAGTGGCAACGATGCAGAGGAAGGACAGGCAAATCAAACGCCACTCGTTCCGCCACTAACTTTGAAAGTTCAGACGGATGGCAAATTACGCGAGAGTAAAGAAAACCTTGAGAAGTGTATTCAAACCGATGATTGGCTAGGGCAGTCTATGGATGATGAAGTTGATGGTGCAAGGAAAAATGTTTCGTGTGAAAGTTCTGTAATCCAAAATTGTCATCCCTGTTACTCCTCAACCGGATCTGCTGAATCACCTTATCAAGGGGAAGGTGGTGTAACTGACAACCTTCCACGAATTACAGACCAGGTGGAGCGTCATGATGGTGCCGCTGCCTCAGTCAGTTGGTGCAATGACGCCACGGATGAAAACGGAAGGAATAGGGAACGTAAAGTCGATTCGAAGTCGCTGAAAGTTTCTCAAGAGAGGAAAAACAAGAATCAAGAGTATCTATCAGGAAAAAGTCACAACACAAGGCCTGGGGAGTTTCTAGGCTTAAAGGGTGGAGGACAAGATCCATTTTTCTCTAACAGGGGCCGAGGTTACGAGAATCGCGAATCGGTCACTTACTGGAACGACAAGGACGCAAAGCCTGAGAAGGTTAGACCACGACATGACATGCGAAACACCATAGATGAAAAAGAATCAAATTTATTCGGTATAAGGCCTTGCTTCCTTGCTCGTCACTCAGATGACAGTAGCATTACCACTCCTATCGATGACACGGGGAATGTAGCAAAAAACGCCAATGGAGGATCCTCTAACACTTTTTCAAGGCATCAAGGGTCATCTTGTTTCACTAATGAGCAAGGCTATCAAGCTACTTACTCCTTTCAAGCCCCATCATTTCATTCTGAAAGTTCAAAAGTATCTCCTGACGCACAAGGTCCAAACCCTCATGGCTCCTTCGGTCATAACCTTGCAGTTTGGGATCTACCAGTGCTTGGTCGTCCTCTACTTTCTCTTCCCTGCAACGGGTCGGAGCATCTCCAAACCCATTCCTGCGATGAACCGCGAATTGCAGTGATACATCCGCATGCTTTGATCAATGGTGACACGCCTTTGGCGCAAACACACCCTTTTCCAGAACAGAGAAAAGTGAAGGGTCAAGGTACTGATCCTGAAGTACAACGGAAGAGAAACTATGATTTTAAAGTGATGAATGAAAATCCTCTACGTTTATCTAATACCACTTCAATTACACAAGGCTTGGTCTTCCCTGAAATGGAAATCTCCGCTCTACCACAAGCAGCCATGAACAGAAATCTAACACGGGAAACAAGAACAGTTGAAGATCAGGGCACTGCTAACCAAGGACCACCGTCTCTCTCCAATGATGATTCCTTAGCTGACCTAGAGCGACGAGTGGCCGAAACTTGTTCCCTTGTCGAAAAAACCTTGAAAAAAAGGGAAGTAAAAGAAAAGGCAATGAAGGAAAAAGAACGAAGAAAAAAAGAAGAGCGGGCCAGGAAAGAACAACAAGCACGTGAAAGAAAAGAGAGGGAGGCAAGTGAAACAAGACAAACGGAACGCAGGAATGACAGAGAAGAAGTCAGCAACCCGATGAGTGGTGCAGGGGAAACACCTACGCAAACCTCAGCTGGTGCTGAGGATCGACAATGGCTCTGTGAACATTATAAACGGCTCTGCCGTGTCAAGTTCCCATGCTGTGGAAAGTTCTTTCCCTGTCATCGTTGTCATAACAACTCTGGGTGTCCAAATGATAATTCCAAAGCAAGAGAGGCGTGTTATGTTGAGTGCTCGGTTTGTAGCCATCAACAAGAGGTATATAGACATATCATTTATTTAATATTATATAAATGTGGAAATGGAGAAGTTACATTTAGACTATATGCGATAGGCTTTTAATGCTTTCTTCCTTTTTAAGATCAACCAGGACGCCCAAACCTGTGCTAGATGTAAAACAAAGTTCTCGGCATATTTCTGCTCTATGTGTAAACACTTCACGGGCACAGACAAAAATCCATTTCACTGCACAAAATGTGGTATCTGCCGGTAGGTGAAACGATATTCACTGCGAAATTGCTCGTTTTTCCATTTGTTGGATGATATTCTTGTTTTCCAAAAGTGTAAGGGGGTAATTGGCCTGCTTCGGTATCAAGTGTTACCGTATGAATGGAAAGAAAAGTCTGGCGCCAGCCTCAGGGCAAGAGCAACGCTTAATAAGAGAGATACAAGCTGTGATCGATACGCACATGAAATTTACCACTGCCATTTTATTTCTCCTCCGTCTTTACGAAATCGCATTAAAAAAGTATTGAGCACGACTGAATATCAGTTTTTGCTCCCTCATAGGAATCAGGATTCCATTCTGTAGATCGAATCGAGTAGAAATATAGGGTTTTCACTTTGCATTAGAAATTTAATTTCTTTACGATTCATGTTAAGTTTTGCTCGAGTATTACCTGCGAAGTGATGTTCCTGTTTTCGTTGCAGCATCTTCAAAGACCGCTCCTTCCACTGTGATGTGTGTAACGTCTGTCTGGACAAACGACTGGAAGGAAGACATTCTTGCCGAGAAAATTCAGGACATGATGAGTGCTGCATCTGTTTGGAGGTAATGACTTACTCTTCGCACTAACACGGTGTTGCTGCAAAACTTCTAGAGGGGATTTCTCTGTCTTGTTCGTTTCACTTCGTTTCTTGTTTGTCGCGTCTGCTTGTAGATGATTGTCAGTGTTTGTGGATTTCGTCACCCGTTGTACTGTATAATTATTATTTTGTGTTCTCACATCGTTGTGAAACATTACGTCATTTTTTGTGTTCTATCGAAAAATATAGCTTTGTAGGTCAATGTTTATGCTCGATTAAAATGAAGCAGCTGCACAGTTTTCACAGCCGTTAAGTCTGGATTCCAATGAGGTAAATGTCTCTTCGTATCATTTATACATTGGAACGTTTTCCTATCTGCCAGTGTAGGAGTATGGATTTCAAAAAACTGTCTAAAGACACTGGTTGCATACTAAATCAGCTCTGCAGGAGGAAATATTGGCCAATAGCTTTTTCCCTTTTGTTGTAATTATATCCTTGTTATCGACAATGAATGTAAAATCTTGTAAATGTAATGTTTGAGTCACAGATCTAGCAACAGACTTAGAGAGCACTTGAGTTTTTCTTAGCAAGGTTCTGAGTACAAAAGTAAGCGTTTTAATAGAATTGCTGGAAAAAGAAATAATTTTAAAAAAGTTAAACTGACAGATAATACCTGTTAATACTTTTACTTAATGAACGTGTGAAACATTTATTTGCAGGACGCGTTCAGCGGTTGTCAAATCCTGCCATGCTCACACAAGGTTCATAGAGAGTGTGCCATTGCAATGATACAGAATGGCGTGTAAGTATGCTCAAAAGGACATGATTTTTTTTGAATTAACTAACATAACGAAGAACGCTTTAATGCTCCCCTCCATTTGACGGTATCTAGTTAAAATTCTGAACTGGATTTGTATCAGGAGTTGTGGCGGAGGCTGTAGGGGTCAGTTGCCTGACTCTCGACTCGACTCGACTTCTGGCTGCGTGAACTGGAGTGTCAAAATCAATTATTGTTTTTAGCGTCTTCTTTCCTTTAAAGGAACTTGTATTTGTTTCAGTTGAATCCCTCATTGGTTTGGGATATTAGCTTCTGACTGCTGTTGTGAGTAGCTGGGTTTTGGTCTAATGACACTGAGAGAAAAGCTCTCTTTACATGCAGCCTTGGAACAGCTCTAAATCCACAGCAATGCTAGGTCGATTGTGAGCTTTGCAGTCTCCTTTAGTTTTGCCCGTAATTTTACGGTGATCTTGACTTGAATATTCGCGCGTTTAATTCAAACGAGTTCAAGTTGCATTCACCTGAGATGTTTCCTTTAAATTTGCAGTCGCAGCTGCCCAATTTGTCGGCATCCTCTATACAGTCAGACAAATGGCAATGAGTGAATGACAAGGTCCATCCCAGGCCCTTCTCTTCTCACCTTGTTGATAAAATGGAGAGGACCCTGAGAATGGAGCTGAAAGGATGACTTTTTATTTCCTTTTGATAATTGTTAGGTTTTCAGATTTTTTAGACTTTAAGCATAAATTCAATAACAGCTTTAGTACTAAAATTCCTTGGAGTTGTTTAATCGTTCGGGTACGAAGGCACTACCCACTCAGGACTTCTCAGGCGCAGACGATTAGATTACACAATCAAATTAATCTTGCTCCATTTTTAAATCATTTACTGTTTTACCCTTTTTAGTTTGATTGATCGGTACGTTTTTATATTAGATTGAAATTTCAAATTCGAACAAAATTAATGTAGTAGGTTTAGGTGTGTTATGCATGTGCAGGTTATATGTAGGTCTCCATAACCAAACTATCAAAGCTTTATCACTAGTTATCAAATATTTAGTTTTTTTACCAACAACCTAGAATTTAGAGTGGTAAAATTAAATGACTTGTCGATGATGATCTTAGACTTTACGTAAAGAACGCCTGGTTTAAGATTTCCTTAGGCATATGTATCTAGGACATTGAGTTGCTTTGATAAATAACGATACTCTGGCAAAAAAAAAAAACAACAACAACAACAACAACCACGACGGAAAGGAACGAACATCATCGACTATTTTAAACGTATTACTATATAATGCTGCATGTACTTTATAATGATTCGATTTATCCCAGGAGCTCGTTTCTCGCAAATTTTGGCAACTTCACGGGTCATATTCTAAGATCTTAATCTATGGAATAGCGTGGCGGGTATTCGCTCAAAACCCAGCCCGTTCTGTGTCGTTTTCTTAAACATTTTATAGTTTGAATTCCAAAGCTATTGATGTCTGAAAAACAGCATTTTCAGACCAATGATTACCGGAACCTTCAATAAATGGGCTCCCGAGCAATTAAAAAGACTAAATTTGTAAACCTTTACCTTCATTAACTTTGAGTCCCTTGGTTGTTGCCGAACCACACTCCGCTTGAACGGTGAGAGACACTGCGTGAATACGTCGCCTATTGACGGTTGGGTGCTAAATCGAATCATTATATATAGCACAAAATTATGAATAACGAATGATCTAGTGAATAAGCTTTATGAAGAATACAGCATGCTTTTAGTTATTTTCTTATTCATTCTTTTGTTTAAAAAGCTGTAATCTCAAATAAATTTACGAGTTCTTTCGTATTCTTGAATTGAACGTTTCAGTCACACGGTCATCATAAAATATTGATAGTATTGTGGGCTTTGGATCAGTAGAGGGACGTTTAGAGGAACAGTCTAGAAGTCATGCATTTAATATGAGAATATAAACTCCTCGAAATTACCCGCCAAAATAGAAGCTCTAACCTAGTTCTGAGGGTTAAGAAATAGCTATAGAAATTAGAGAGCTCATCAGTTAAACCCTCGCGTCAGGCCACGCTAAGACGCTATATCAGTAGGCCACAGAGACTATTAGCTTAGTCAGGCTCTTTTGGGTCATTTCTTTTTTTAGTGACAACCCACTGAAGTCTTGTTTTCGAAAGCGCGATACTAATCGAAAATCGTCCTCTTCTTACTCTATACCAAAAGTTGCTCGCAATCTTTTCCTATATCCTTAAAGAAAAGTACATATCTGAACTCGGACGCTGAATTGTAAATTTATCCGAAATTCGCCTCAATGTTACTGTTTATCTCCATAACCTTCACGCGAACACGTGCCACTTCGCGAACAGATATTATCAAGTGACATTATTCTGCATAATTAGAGTGACGTCACGGAACACGATTAGCGTAGACGTTCCCTCGCCTCCGTTCCACCTGGGGGGGGGGGGGGAAGTACGGCTACACATGGGCTGGTACGGACTGTCGAGTGCAACGAAGTTTACTTATTTTAAACAAATCACGTTATCGTACATGTAGGTTGCGAAAAAAATCGACTACACCTTTTCAGTCATTTACCATCAGGCTACTTGAAGTTTCCGTTAACTCGAACTTGTTTCACTTATACTTTACCTCTATTAACATTTATCCTGATGAGTCGAACTTTACTGAAGTAACAAACTAGGTCAATAAAGCTGATTGACACTAGCGATTGTTACGTACGTAATCACATTTACAAAAATGTTATAGAAGTCCTCGAAAGGCCAATAAACATCCGTAAGTTCAGTGGCAGGATGCGGTAGCGACGCAGTGCGGGCTCAGCACATATCTTCTACTAGTGTGCGGTGCCCCACACTAGTTTATCAATTAAACCAACAGAGGAAAAAAGGTTTCATGTCCTTGGAAAAAATTATTTTGCCGTCTAACATTTTACATATTCTTCAAAGAGATAAAATGAAAGTTTGTATTTGCAAAACACATGAATTAAGCTTCCTTCGGTGACTCGGGTATACTGATAATTGGCAACACAGTCTTTGTCTTCGGAGAAAAACTAAAATGTTACAGAATGATACAATTATACAATAATATTATCGGTGCAATAGCCAATGATGTTACATCAGAACAAAGTATTCTTGTGTAAAAGGTTAAGGCACGCCAGTGAATTATTTAAAATGCGGAAAATGTTTTCATTTGCTTAGTTAGCAGGGCCGTAGCTAACATGAGGCAAGACGAGGCAATTGCCTAGTCTTGATTTTGAACTGATTGACTTTTGTGAAGAAAAATGCCTTGGGAAATGCTAAAAGGAGCATTTCTGAACCTCCAGATTCCACAATTTTCTGGGGGGGGGGGGGGGGGGGTATGCCCTCAGACCTCCTAGCGGCTTCCGCCCTCTCGTCTTGTTTTGGAGTCTGGTTACGGCTTACTTAAAAGGTGATATGCTCTCTCTTCGAATGGCGCTCACCAGTGATAATTTGGCTTTGCCTTTGATTTTCTTAAATTTGCTTCGGTGACATCTCTCAAAATTTTCACAATTTGGGAATATTATCCTACCGATCATTCAAAAGCCGAAAAAAATTGGGGTCACAATGGCAGTTTCCTCGCTATATGCAATTTTGTGTTTTCTCCCTCCATCTCAATTTGTTTTATGGACACGGCACTAGGAAGGGCACAAATACGCTTGACAGTCCTGCAAATCTTGGGAAA